>NC_088296.1:25032852-25336981 GCF_032854445.1 Liolophura sinensis | reverse complement strand
CTGCAGTTGTATTGATTCTGCAAAAGATGGGTTTTGAGATTTGGGGAAATGTGTTTCAGCTTCAGGGGCAATATATTTCAAAATCTATACCAATAAAATTTGGGGAAATGTGTTTCAGCTCCAGGAGCAATATATTTCAAACTCTATACCAATAAAAAATTGGGGAAATGTGTTTCAGCTCCAGGAGCAATATATTTCAAACCCTATACCAATAAAAACCAGCTTTTGGGTGGTTAATTATTATGATACCTTTCAACTTTGACTAAGCAATCAACACCAGCATCATAGTTTAAATGGAAGTACATGTGCAATCTTAATTCCTCAAGCTTTTCACATATGAAAAAGCAACTTTCAATGCATTTTACATACATTTTTAATTTGATTTTGGAGACAAAGCTACATTGGCTGGATTGGCCAGTTTCAGCGCTTTGCAAAAAAGGAAAATTTGATCAGACAGCACAACTTCTCAATACACTTGAATAAACGCCTTGCAAACAAGCAAAAAGGTTAAAGGATTACAGTATGTAAAGAGTAGTTTTATACAGTGTATGAGTTCGCCAAATAAGAAAGTCAGAGAAATAGTGCAGCCCAGGAGGATAATTGTGTCCAATCTTATTCGTTTTAACACTTTTTGCATGAATTCAATACATCTAAAAGCCCAAAGAAAAATGTTTTCATAGTAAATAGAAACCAAATTTGTCTAATTAAAGAGATTTATCCTAATCTATGAAATGATGAATTGAGACGTGTAAACCTGTAGAGACGTGTAAAACTGTAGAGACGTGTAAAACTGTTGAGACGTGTAAAACTGTTGAACATGCAATCGGTAATTTGAGAATTACTTAACATTCACGGCAGTTTGTTTCGCCTGTATTGCGTTGTACCTCGGTCCTTCTGACCATGCAGTCACTCTGTGGCAAGTTTTCTGGTCTATGTCTTTTCGAATATAAGGTTCACAGCATGGAAGCTTGGGTTTTTTTTGGGCTTGACCAAGACAAGTTACAGATCAAGTTTGAGTTAGATGTTATGTTGTCCATGGGGCTCTCCATTAACCCTTAAATGGCTTCCTTTGATTAAACATTGGCTTCAGATGGAAAATGCTATTAACTCTTGTCTGGTACTTCGCCCAAGACTTCCAAACTCGGATCAGATTTATACCCTTCAGCAGTTTTCATCTCAAAATAACCCTAATAATACAATAGTCGTTGATAATTAAATGAGATTAAGTGTTTAACCAACTTTTTCACGTGTACACCTCAATCTTTGCAGCAAAGTTTCAAACTAGAAACAGTCAAAAAAAAGTTTATCTAACAGTTTCCAGTAAACCTGCTGCAATGATCATGGTGTACATGTGAGAAAGTTGGTTGAAACTTCAAACATTATAATATGTTTGTCTCATGCAAATGAGCTATCCAGGAATAGATCCCACAACCCTGATGTCCCTCCACCTTACCTCATGACAGGAGTAGATCCCACAACCCTGATGTCCCTCCACCTTACCTCATGACAGGAATAGATCCCACAACCCTGATGTCCCTCCACCTTACCTCATGACAGGAGTAGATCCCACAACCCTGATGTCCCTCCACCTTACCTCATGACAGGAATAGATCCCACAACCCTGATGTCCCTCCACCTTACCTCATGACAGGAATAGATCCCACAACCCTGATGTCCCTCCACCTTACCTCATGACAGGAATAGATCCCACAACCCTGATGTCCCTCCACCTTACCTCTTGACAGGAATAGATCCCACAACCCTGATGTCCCTCCACCTTACCTCATGACAGGAATAGATCCCACAACCCTGATGTCCCTCCACCTTACCTCATGACAGGAATAGATCCCACAACCCTGATGTCCCTCCACCTTACCTCTTGACAGGAATAGATCCCACAACCCTGATGTCCCTCCACCTTACCTCATGACAATGTTACTTTTTTATAACAATATTAAATATCACTGGTCATGAGCTTGTGAGAGACAAGTGCCAAAAGGGTCTATTTATAGCTGTACAGGTTCCAGTGTAATATCCTGTACAGGTTCTACTCTAATAGCCTGCATGGGTTTCAGTCTAATGGCCTGCACGGGTTCCAGTCTAATAGCCTGTGTGGGTTCCAGTCTAATAGCCTGTGTGGGTTCCAGTCTAATGGCCTGTATGGGTTCCAGTCTAATAGCCTGTGTGGGTCCCAGGCTAATAGCCTGTGTGGGTTCCAGTCTAATAGCCTGTGTGGGTTCCAGTCTAATAGCCTGCAGGGGTCCCAGTCTAATAGCCTGCAGGGGTTCTAGTCTAATAGCCTGCAGGGGTTCCAGTCTAATAGCCTGGAACTCACAGGGATGTATAGTGACTCCTGCTGATTTTAGTACATCATGAATAAACAACTATTTCTTCTGTATCAACTTGTATGAGATAAGTTTGCTGATATGTTCAGTGATGACAGTCTGCGTGGAATTGTGGCTGTTAAAAGCGCAACAGATCATTTGAAAAAGAACACCAGCTCTTTTTTTTTTGTAAACTGCATCAAAACAGCTATTTTTTTTTACTTGCTCTTCACACTGAAACCTTTTAAACTGAAAGGTGCCTTGGAAGTGAACAAAAGGACCCTTGGCTGTTGCCATAGCAACACTATGTGAAATCCCCAAGAGCAGTGTCATTGTCAATTTCACTTGAAAAGTGAAAAGCGCTGCATTAGTTTTTGTTTGACATGGAATCCTATTAATAGCAAATTGTCTTGAAGACGATGCACAGTCTCTAAAAATGGCAGAATTTCACAAAATGCCAAGTACTATTTGACAGAAGTGCTTTGTTTCAAAGCATTATTCCATTATTATGCTCACAGCTATTTGTATTATTGTATTAAACACAAAGTCCTTTTTCTGTGATGAAGGTAAAATGAGTGTATTTGCCCCTGGCATTGAACATGGCTGCTACGTGCGATGTTACAGGCCATTACCATCAAGGATTATAACTATTACAGCTGAGCCGTTTTATATTAAGAAGGCTTTATTGAAAATGTCCAAAATAAGTCTGACAGACAATAAAATATGAGGTACATGTACCTGACCTTTAGTTCAGCTGAACTGAGCAGAAGCATGGTATTTATGTCTGCCAGCCATCTGGAGGCAATACTGTTTTTAATATTGTACAGGCTTCCAGTTTTACACTCTTGCCTTTGATTAGCTAATGAGACAGATTTGTGGCTGCATGATCAACGGTTTTAATTGAAAATGGTATCCAAGTGCCTAAAGAAAAAAAATTAACTTTCATGACTTTCATGAACTTTAATGTAGTTGTCATAGTAACAAGTGATAATAGGTAATTTTATGGCTGTAGTATTTATGTACGGCTCTGCAAAGTTTATGACTTCTCTTAGAGAATGTTGTCTTTTATCATAGATTACAAACTGTCGCAATCTCAGTACGCACAAGCTGTAGGTACATATACACCCAAGCTGATGTATATATACATAAGGGAATCTTAAGTAGATCATACATATGGAAGTCTTAGGAAGTCTGTGATCAAACAGAGAACTCAGCTGTATCAGAAATTGAAATTCACAAACTGGACATCATTGATGGTTCTTGCGTAGGTGGATCAGCTTATTATGAGCTCTCACCATACTTCATGGGTGAGAGGGGAATGCAGGTGGATCAGTTTATTATGAGCTCTCACCATACTTCATGGGTGAGAGGGCAATGCAGCTGGATCAGTTTATTATGAGCTCTCACCATACTTCATGGGTGAGAGGGGAATGCAGGTGGATCAGTTTATTATGAGCTCTCACCATACTTCATGGGTGAGAGAGGAATGCAGGTGGATCAGTTTATTATGAGCTCCCACCATACTTCATGGGTGAGAGGGGAATGCAGGTGGATCAGTTTATTATGAGCTCCCACCATACTTCATGGGTGAGAGAGGAATGCAGGTGGATCAGTTTATTATGAGCTCTCACCATACTTCATGGGTGAGAGAGGAATGCAGGTGGATCAGTTTATTATGAGCTCTCACCATACTTCATGGGTGAGAGGGGAATGCAGGTGGATCAGTTTATTATGAGCTCTCACCATACTTCATGGGTGAGAGGGGAATGCAGGTGGATCAGTTTATTATGAGCTCCCACCATACTTCATGGGTGAGAGGGGAATGCAGGTGGATCAGTTTATTATGAGCTCTCACCATACTTCATGGGTGAGAGGGGAATGCAGGTGGATCAGTTTATTATGAGCTCCCACCATACTTCATGGGTGAGAGGGGAATGCAGGTGGATCAGTTTATTATGAGCTCCCACCATACTTCATGGGTGAGAGAGGAATACAGGTGGATCAGTTTATTATGAGCTCTCACCATACTTCATGGGTAAGAGAGGAATACTCGATGTAACAAGTTCACTGTCCTTAATTTGCTGTTGTAAATTAAACTAGTTGTAAAATTCTATGATTAATCCTTTACTATAATAAAATTCATGGCAACATAGTCTTCCATCATTTTTTGTGCAGACCTGAAATTTTTGCAATGAAATGTCAATTAAGGTGCAACATTCTGCAGCATTTGTTGCGCCACAGTTAATGCTGTGGACTGTCACGTCTTGTACAACAAAATATGAAGAAAGTGTGTTCAATCTGCACATATATGTCTCTTTAGTGCAGTGATGGTCTGTACTTACTGTACACATGCATTGGACAAAGTTTACTCTGTGTGTGAACCACTGATCACGATCTATAAGAAACTACATTCAGTTAATAATCGTCTGTACCAGGAAACCTGTGCAGTATAGATTGATATGAGCTTTATGCAGTATAGATGGATATGAGCTTTATGCAGTACCAAGAAGTTCATCAGATACATTTACTGTCCAACTTTTTCAGCCAATAAATTAAAGCCCTTTTTTGTAGTGCAATTTATATGCATAGTTATTGTGAAAATGACGTTAAAAATGATTTTTTGTGTCACTTAAAATGCAAGCTTCGTAGAACTGTGTGTGTTATTTCTCCACACCCAACAGTTCTCTCAGAATGTTTCGAAATATCGGTTTGCAGAAGCGGTTGAAAAGGTTGAAAAAAGGATAACTGTATTTGCCTGACAAAGTGCCCCCCAAAATATTTACTTTTAGAGGTAAATAATGTTTACATAAAAATATATCCCTTTTGATGCTGAAATTTACCTGTGTAGATCAAACAAACATCAGAGGACTTTTCACGAATCATGGGAACTGTTGAAATATGCATGCAAAATGAGTCACTTAATTGTTATGCTCAAAACTTTAGCTCCAACCCAGTATTGTTTGATTTCTATTGGATTTATGTGTTCAAACAGTCATTCGTATACCAGCCGTTAACTAATGAGGGCATTACAGGCCTTAGGCCAGTTCCCAAAACGACGTATAATACATCCAGGTCATTGGGCCAGTTCCCAAAACGGCGTATAATAAATCCAAATCGTTGGGCCAGTTCCCAAAACAACGCATAATACATCCAGGCCGTTGGGCCAGTTCCCAAAACGACGTATAATACATCCAGGTCATTGGGCCAATTCCCAAAACGACGTATAATACATCCAAGTTGTTGGGACAGTTCCCAAAACGACGCATAAGACAACCAAAGGTTACTGAAGTATATACAGTCCAAATGTAGGACGGAATCATGCAAATTAAGAGAAACAGTCAACAGTTTTCAGTGATCTTGGAAAGTATGTTCTGGGCAATTGAGTGAACTCAGTATTCAAATCGTGTACCATGGTAGAATATCAGTTGATAACAAAATATGTATCTCAGTCATTGGGGCTTTGATTGTACAAACCCATCAGAATTCATGATCATACCTGAACATTGCTACCTTAATTGCAAAACTAAACCGCAGAATATTACCAGATTCCATGACCCAAGTCTGTATGGACATGACGTAATACACAGTACTTATGGTGTTTATAGGATGTTTCTTAAACTTCAGTATTATCAAGCATATCTCCTGTTCCTGCTACACTTCACCTGGCTATGTGCGCTCTAGCTTTATATCAGCAGCAAGTTTCTTATGACTGTGTTCCTGGGAGGGTGCTGCGTCACAAATTATAAGTGATTGATATATATGCATATATTCATTCACTATTAACGTGAGAGAATTCATGTAATTCCGTAAGGGTCAGATTACATTGATGCTGTAGGTACTATAGTCTGCTTGGATTATGGTTATGGTAATTGGATATTAATGGGACATGAGTCCGCGGTAATAAATTCTGTACTAATAAGTACTATCATTGTCCCACAGGCAGGCACGGCCATTGCGGTTAACTCTACCAGTAAATCGCGGCCCTTTTTGGATGCAAACATGGTGTCACTCAGCCAATGTGTGTGTACAATACCCCACTTCCATTAGAATACCAGGTACTAGCATTAGTGATTAGGTTGACCTGTTTTCCAATAAGTACCTGATTCACGGTAATCCCTCCTATTGATTAACTCCTCTGATATCCAATCAGATTTAATGGCCCATGGGGTAATACCGCACACCATCCCATTTCAGCGAGGGCCATTTATTCTCAGCAGTTGACCCTGTCTGAGAAATAACCATCAGATTAACCTTTGACCTTTTTTTACTGAGTAGTGATTGGCTCAAGGCCACATGGTCAGGGCAGCAACAGTAAATCATTGCCTGAGATATAAATGTACCTAGTTCCTTTCAACCATTTCATTGTCTCCAAAATTTTTTCAGCATTACAGTATATCGCGTAAAGTTTAGCGTTTTCTGTGTGACATTTTTTGCTTCACTCTGATTGATTCATCTACATTAAATGATACATTAAACTCTTTGGTTTTATTTCGTCATTTGCAGATTATCATGTATAATAACATATAACAGCACAAACAAATTTTTCAACTTTCAAGGGGGCAAAAATAGCTTCAAAGTCTTAAAGTCTTAGATTCTGGGGTCTTCTTAAGACCCCAGAGGTCTGTCTGGAAATTAAGTAGCTTGCAGGGGTGACGTCAACGATGATCCCAGTTTAAACAGAACTCGGTAGGGGTCTGGCCGAATAGGGGCATTGGTGTGTGGAATAGACAGAATAGTGACGGGTGTAGGGGCGCAGAGGGGTACAGAGGGATGCTAAACTGGCCTGAAGAAACCATGTAGTATCTATGTACGTGTCACCTTGTCCACTCTATAGCGACACAGTTCACCAGGCTCGGGGCACTCTGGGGGTGTTCACGAAGTTCCATGCAAGATCTGACCATTGATGGAAAATATGCATAATATTGAGGAGTAATTAACAGGTATAAAAATACCCCGAAATTGAAATGTTTTTAACAAAAAATTCCGGGGCATAATTTTCTTCATTTGGCATAGAAATATAATCTTTGTTTTATAGTTGCGTTTCACATATTCTTTAAAGGGTCACTTTTGAGTTTTTTGCCCTTTTTAACGCTTCACAAAAAGTATAATTTTATCAGTCTCCACAGAATAATGCCTTCAGAATATGCCTCAAGAAACACCTTGCAAACATGTGAAAAAGTTGAAGAATTACAGCAATTGTTCTACAAGAATAGAAAAACATAAACCATCAGTTAAATAGTTTTCTAACAGTGTGTGAGGATCATCCACCTGCAGTAACATCATCCAGGGCCACCCAAACGGACATTACCGCTGAAAGAAATTCAGACTTTTTGAGTTTGTTGAGTTGAATACAAGAATGAGTTGCATTTGACTCCTTGAACTAAACTTCCTGGGCCTTTTTTTTCCGAAAAATGTCAATTAAGAGAATTATAAGTGGAATTATATAAGTCACTGGTCTGAACTGTCAGTCTAACGAGATAACATGAAAATGAGGCAGCACATTCCCACAATGCAACTTTGGCTCGTGGATCACACGTGTAAACAGTACAATAGATTGAAAGTCAGTCAAGTAAGCCAAGTACAATTTTCCTTTCTGTTGATTAGGGAGTTTATAATTCCCAACGATTCCCAATCTCTACAGCAGAACTGAAGTTACACACATGGTACATCACATAATTATACAACAAAATCCAAAGTTTCGAACATCCGGGTTCCAAAGTTAAGAAAGAAGAGGTGATAAATGATATGGAGGTAAATGGGCGAAATGCTGAATTTTTCCTGATTCCTAAAGTTCAAAGTACTTTATGGCAATGAAACTATCAAATTTGAAGGTTAGACATAATTTAATTATATTTCCAGAAAGAATTTCTTGCCTAAAAGCTGTACTTATAAAATCTTTTTATACTAACATCTTCAGTGTCTAACTCACCTGGGTTAAATCCAGTTTGTTTTCACCTCGAGTACTAGTGTCATGTGACTAAAGACTGTGCTGATGATTGGCTCAGAGCAGCTATGATGTCGGCTAGCACTTACAGGTCAAGGAGCAGCTGTATAGATGTTTGTATGTTTGGGGTTTAACGTCGTACTTAGGAATTTTTCAGTCATGCTAGGACGGGGAGTCCTGAATGTGTGTGCTGGTATTGTGTCTTCTTGTGGCAGGGCGAGTCCATGGCACCAAAGTGCTGCCGCCACTGAAGTATCATGCCGAAGACACCAAGCATGACACCACACCCAGTCACATTATACTGACTCTGGACCAGTCCTTTTTTCTTGCTCTAACCTCTCATTGCTGAGCGCTGAGCATGGCAGCAGAAAGTACCATTTTTTAAAGCGGACAGCTATATAGATCTTCCAAGTGCACTTAGAACAGGGTTTTAGCTGAAAACCCAGCTTCTGCGAGGCCCTTGCGACCATGGAGTGACCGTGAAGTGACCCACGATCATGCACAGTTTGCTGGCAGACCTTCCTATGTACTGTCAGAGAGGAAGCTAGCATGAGCTGGATTTGAACTCACAGCGACCACAATGGTGGGAAGCTCCTAGGTCATGGCACCCTGCTGGCATGCTAACCCCCTTGTCCACGGAAGTGCCCTTGTACTGTTTATACATGTGCTTATGCGCTATACATTGTATAGTTAAATTTCTGGTTCCTTCTTCATGATTGACAGATTGTTTAAATTCTGGATATTAATACATGAAACATTAACTGATTTACAAAGTGGCATTAAATGAACTTATTTATTTATTTAATTCGATTATTGGATTATTGGATTGGACTTAAAAGTTCATTGATTCTCCTATGTAACTTGTTATATAGACTTGTTAAGACTTGTTAAATGTGGACTGCATCCAAATTAAACCTGCCTAAAATTTTTGAAACAGTGACCTCGGTGAGTTGAACAATGATAAGGGTCAGCATCTAAACCATTCAGCCCAACCTGTCAGGTAGCTGTCAATACGGAATTAAGGTTTTGTGGTGAAAATGACCCCAACAACTTAAAGTTTCATCCCAATAAATGCATTGACAGGGGCAAATAAGTATCATAAAATATTATTTGTGATGCTAAAACTTACATTTTTTAGCAGAATATTGTATTTCCTACCTTCCAGACAAACCTCGAAAGACTTTACTATAAAGATGAGTAGAACTGTGAGAAACTATCAGGTCATTTACCACTCATCAGATTTGAGTTCGGATTGCTAAACTTATCCCATTGCCGGATATGATTCAGAAAGTGGCTTGGAAAATGGTATTATTGCAAAAATAATAGTTACCATACTGGAAGAAGGCTGTCTATAATTGACAGTCACCAATCCGACAAGTGTATATATCTTCTGTAATGTGGCTATATATACAGACATTTATCTCAGAATGCAGACCGGTGATTTGTGTGTTTTCAATGAAACAGAATAAACTCAATTGTCTGACCTTTCTGCCCGGTGCATTAGATACTGGAATCGGTCTGCAATGCGGCGTGACAGGGCGCTTAACGCCATGCCGCGCCGACTAAGCCAAATGGAAACTTTCCAGGGTACACATTCGATGGTTACATTGGACAATTTATTTTCGCACTGTTTTGGAACAAACAAGCAGACTGGATGGAAGATTATCTCCGTCAAATTCCATCTCCTTTGTAAATAAAACTGATGGGGAATTGGTCTGGATTGATACCTAGATGCTGAAAATATCTGATTTCGTGGTTTTGCATGGGTAGAGGTTTTACCTTGATTATTTTCAAAGAACTGTGGTTTGTTTTAGAGGTTCTGTTAAATGAAGCAGAAACAAGCGTTTGTATTCAGCAGACTAGAGGAAATTGGTCTGTGAGAATCTGTGGCTTGTGTTCACCTTTCTGTTTCTCGGTTTTTGCTTTGAATTTGGTTTCTTGCCACAGGCTCTGAGGCAGTTTTATAGTCTGGCACAGCGGACGATTGGTGAAGTCTCGGGTGTCTGCATAGCTATAGTTCATTTCTACAACCCAGTTTACATGTAGATGTTAAAGGTTTGCCTTGTATCTACCATTATAATCGTAAACATCATGAACTTTTGTGGGGAATTATTTGTTTTTTGTGCTTTCATTTTTTTTTTTTTTTTACATTTTCAATGACCATTTTTTTCCCATATTCCGGCTACTGTGGATGTCTCAAACAGGAACCCATCTGGATTTGTCTGACACCAATTGGACATTCCTGAGGTGATGGTAGCACGATCAGGACTATAGTACCAGTGGATAATTTTACAGTCCACACAATCTGAATAACTCGGCCAATCTGTGAGTGATACCAGTAACAATGCGATGGCTGCTCAGATTACGAGTGGCAGTGACGGAACAGGAGCAATTAGTTGTTCAACACAGATGAAAGAACCAATCAAGCTGATGTTTGAAAATCCTACTCATAAAAGTTAATGAAACTGTTTGAAATGCAAATTTAAGTTTTGTCCATGTCCCCGTTTTCACAATCAAAGGCTTCACAATACAGCGTGCAGTGCAGATGCACTAGCTCACACCAGCCTACAGGCTAGGCCAGGTGTGAATTGAGTTGGCGAGTGGACGCCACATTACCTGTACTGATCTTGGTGTCACAGCCTGTTATTTTGAACATGCAGGTGATAACTTCTGCGCTCCAGGAGTAAAATTCTTTCGTGGTTTACTTAATTGTTGAGCATGTATCGTGGGGTAGGAAGGTCTGTCAGAAACCTGCAGATGGTCGTGGGTTTTCACTTTGTCAGTATCTAAAACCTAACTCCATGTTATTATAGCAGGCCCCTAGATCACAAAGCAGACTTAGACTAAAGTCAAAAATTCTAAATGACTTTCAAATTGTTGTTTCTCACGTAACAATATCAAGACATTGCTTGAAAAGGTAAATTCTAGATAAGTTCTTGTGTGCCAAATTTCAGCTAAAATAACGGAAAAGAAAATACCAAGTTTAGAAATTTTGACTTAGGCCTATAGATGGCTTTGTGGTTCCAAGGCTTGAGGTTTTCATAGGTGTTTGCATGGCGTAGAAATAGAATGAATTCATTATTATGGCTTAACACCACAGGTAAAAATAGAGCATGTACGCAAAGTTAACATCCATCCTGCCATGTGCTAGGCCTGTATATGATGAAGACATCTCTTGAGTGTAAATGTGCCAGGAAGCCTGGAAGTCAGATGTGAGGATGCATACAGCCTGATTGGTGCACCAGTCGATCACTGAGCTAGGGCCCCTGGCTCAGTAACACACTGTTATTGATAATCACAGCAGTAATTATGTGGACTCATATATCCCTGTTAAATGTACTCTTTCATGTGTCAGCTGATTTAACACATTGTAGCAATTGTTGCTGATTTTACACATTGTAGCAATTGTTGCTGATTTAACACATTGTAGCAATTGTTTGGCTTTGCAAACATCAAACTACATTAGCTCAGGCAGGTAGACATTATCTGATAAATGGCTAAACTAAATTTGTTGATACAGGGAAATAAGCTGCAATTTCATTTCCTGTTTGCCGATATTCATTAGGCGGGTGATAATGAGGGAAGTAAATGGAATGCAGGACAAAATGGGCCTGTAGACAGGAAAGGGTGTACAACGTGATACATTTGCATTTCCTGAGGCAGGCAATCAAGCAACTGTGGCTATTTCCGTATCAAATAAAAGTGCTCTGCAAAGAGTTTCGGTCTCGTGGCGAAAAGCAAATATCGTGTGACAAGGGTTGAGCGAAATGTTAATTGAAATGCCATCGTCACAGAAGTGGCCGGCAAGTACCTGCGCCAAAAGGTAGCGACAGATGACACTGGCTGGAGGCAAATTAGAGTAAATTTCCCGCAGGCGTTTATAGGTCCATAGAATCAAGTGTGTGCTAGAAATATCATTTGTCGGGTAAATCTGTTGCCATGTGTTGAAGAGCAGCACTTTACAAGCTCCAAAATTGATTTTTCATCAAGGAAGATAATTGCTGACAAAATCCAGAAGTGTTCCTATTACAGAGAATTAATAGACAGTCTCGCCACAGTTTTTAGCCAAATGCCCGGCAAATTGTGTGTTATATCTTACTGTTGTCATCTATTCGTCTAACCATGTGGATTAGTTAATACAGCTGTAATGAGTTCATTATTCAGGAAGGTCATTAATGCATACGGTGTCACATCATTAATATTTTGTCACCGTCGTCGTATAAGTGAAATATTATTGAGTACGGCGTAAAACACCAATCAAATGAAAAAAATTATATTTTGTTACGTTGATGTATGTTATCATTAAAAATTGCAAAATTACATGTACAGTTTGAAATTGAAAAGACAATTTTAAGTAGAACTCCTTATTTTAGGTAGAACTCCTTATTTTAGGTAGAACTCCTTAGTTAAGGTATAAGTTCTTATTTTTAAGCTTATTTGAACCCAAGTTTTATTTGCTGTTATGAAATACATATATTTATGAGCTGTACTTGTTAAAGTTTAATGACCCAGGAGCCGCTCACCAATGCAGTTGCTGTGAGTTCAAGTCCAGCTCATGCTGGTTTCCTCTCCGGCTGTAAGTGGGAAGATCTGCCAGCAACCTGCGGATGGTCGTGGGTTTCCCCTGGGCTCAGCCCGGTTTCCTCCCACCATGATGCTGGGCGCCGTCGTATAAGTGAAATATTCTTGAGTGTGACATAATCAAATACCAGTCAAATAAATAAATAAATCAATATTAAAGTTTAACGGTACCCTAACTGTCAATCAAGTTGTCGTGTCTGCTGTCTATATCATGAGGGTACTTATTCATGGCAATACGTATGAAAACAACGTGGAACGTGGGAAGAAACGAAGCCTTTCAAATGCCCATCTACATATGCTGTATATAGCATTTGTACATGACAGCATGGTTGTTTGTCCATGGTACTGGTGTTTGTCTTGTACAATAACGCATACACGCTACAAAGTCTTTTTGATGCTGCCTTTCATGTTTGTAGTGGATGTAAATTCGTAGCAAATTGCATTTGTATAGCTGAGTGCTAAATGATTGCATTAGGTTAAAAGAAAAGACAATTGCATCAGTAAAATATCTCACATGAAGATTAGAAAGCATGTAACTTTTGGTCTGTGCCATGATGGATTATGAAAATGGCACACATTGAGTAAATTGAAAGCACTGCCATGTTATCAGTTGTCTTCCGTCAGACTGGAGTTATCTTCATAACCGGAGAACACAGCTATTTTCATTTATATAACCCGAACTGTGGTTATATCCATGCCTGTGTCAGTGCTGTACAAGTGTATGTGTTTCTGGGTGCTTTATTATGGCACAGTTGCCATGGCCTAGAAGAATTCCAGTTTTTAAATCGATTTATGGCGAAGAAAAAATGGCTGTTGCCATTTAGCTGGTTTCTCTTCAAATATATTCAGATTATATAACTGTTTGTCTTTTTTTTTTAAGGGAATATGTGTTATAGATGAGCAGAATACCCAAAATTGTGGTTTTCCTTACTTTTAGTCAAGAAGAGGCCCAGAGCATAGACCAGGAGCTGTTCAATGAGTATGCCTTCAGCGTGGATCAGTTGATGGAGCTGGCTGGTTACAGCTGTGCGGTCGCTATCTCAAAGGTGAGGCGATGACAATACCAAATACACAATGCACAATACCAAATACAACTGCACAACACAAATACACAATTCACAACACCAAATACACAATTCACAACACAAATACACAAAAAATAATTCACAACACCAAATACAACTGCACAACACAAATACACAACACCAAATACACAATGCACAATATTAAATACAACCGCACAACACAAATACACAATTCACAACACCAAATACACAATGCACAATACCAAATACATCCGCACAACACAAATACACAATACCAAATACACAATGCACAATACCAAATACACAAACCAGCATGCACTACAAATTGTTTGCATATCTTCCAGGCATGATTGATGTACATACAACTTGAAATACACAGTGCACAATACCAAATACAACAGCACAACACCAATACACAACACCAATTAAACAATGCACAATACCAAATACAACCACACAACACAAATACACACCACCAAATACACAATGCACAATACCAAATACACAAACCAGCACGCACTACAAATTGTTTGCATATCTTCCAGGTATGATTGATGTACGTGTTATCAGATATTAAAAGCAGTCCAGAGTGATATATAGCCAATTATCCCCAGGGGTGAAATGAAACACCATGCTGGCACTAGCTCACTCATCTCATCTTTTCTATCATGGTATAGAGGATGTGCCCAAATTCCATTGTTTTCAGACCACAGAAAGGCTTTTTTTGTCCTTTAAATGTGGTCAGTGCTGAATCACCTTGCAAGCAAATAAATGTATACAGGTAGGTTTATTTATTTATTTATTTATTTGATTGGTGTTTTACGCCATACTCAAGAATATCTCACTTATACAATGGCGGCCAGCATTATGGTGGGAGGAAACCGGGCAGAGCCCACAACCATCCACAGGTTGCTGTCAGACCTTCCCACGTACAGCCAGAGAGGAAGCCAGCATGAGCTGGACTTGAACTCACAGTGACCACATTTGTGAGCGGCTCCTGGGTCGTTACGCTGCGCTAGCACGCTAACCGACTGAGCCACGGAGGCCCCTGTACAGGTAGGTATTTGTATCTGTGATAGATCAGTGTATGATCTACATGCCAAAGGTCGATGGTTTACTATGGGCATTCTGGTTTTCCAGAGCCTATCATAACTAACACCAAGTGAAAAAGGTTTTGAGTAGACATGTTTATAATACCCATCAAATCAAAACCCATCTGTTGACAGTGTTATCCACTGGAGAAGATGTCCAAAGATAATGGTGCAGTTCTGGTGTGCTGTGGACCAGGTAACAATGGAGGGGATGGACTAGTGTGTGCCAGACACCTGAAAATGTTTGTAAGTGACATAATGTTGTGTGTGCCAGACACCAGAAAATGTTTGTAATGACATAATATTGTGTGTGCCAGACACCTGAAAATGTTTGTAATGACATAATATTGTGTGTGCCAGACACCTGAAAATGTTTGTAATGACATAATATTGTGTGTGCCAGACACCTGAAAATGTTTGTAATGACATAATATTGTGTGTGCCAGACACCTGAAAATGTTTGTAATGACATAATATTGTGTGTGCCAGACACCTGAAAATGTTTGTAATGACATAATATTGTGTGTGCCAGACACCTGAAAATGTTTGAAATGTCATAATATTGTGTGTGCCAGACACCTGAAAATGTTTGTAATGACATAATATTGGTGTGTGCCAGACACCTGAAAATGTTTGTAAGTGACATAATATTGTGTGTGCCAGACACCTGAAAATGTTTGAAATGTCATAATATTGTGTGTGCCAGACACCTGAAAATGTTTGAAATTACATAATATTGTGTGTGCCAGACACCTGAAAATGTTTGTAATGACATAATATTGTGTGTGCCAGACATCTGAAAATGTTTGTAAGTGACATAATATTGTGTGTGCCAGACACCTGAAAATGTTTGAAATGTCATAATATTGTGTGTGCCAGACACCTGAAAATGTTTGAAATTACATAATATTGTGTGTGCCAGACACCTGAAAATGTTTGAAATGTCATAATATTGTGTGCGCCAGACACCTGAAAATGTTTGAAATTACATAATGTTGTGTGTGCCAGACACCTGAAAATGTTTGAAATGTCATAATATTGTGTGTGCCAGACACCTGAAAATGTTTGTAAGGAAAGAGCTTAAACGTCAGAATTGATGGTGTCCAGTGGATGGATATGCCCTGAGCTACAGGACATGCGTGCTGTCACATGTCCGATCAGCTGGACTGCTCCCTTGTCCAGTCCGACCTCTGTGTTGTCCATTCCTGGCCTCCCTGTTAAAGCCCAACATCTGGGAACTTCACAGCGGCAAGGACAACAGCTTTTGTTACAGTCTGTTCACATAACCTTCACTCTATAAACTCCATTTTATATTAATTATATTAATTAGTCTACAATGTCTTATGGTTGCTTTTCTCCACTGATTTTTATACAACATGAAAGGCCCAGTAGAATTAATAAAAAGACTCCAAAACAGTGTAGGCTCTGGACGGGCTGTAGCTTCCTGCGATCAAACATGCAAGACTCACCATTCGCTTACGCTGGGTACATGGGAATATAATCCATTTTCACACCATTTAATATGTATACCAGTACACTCAGACATTATTAGTTGGTAGAGCATCCGCTTCGAGAGTGGTAGATCCAGGGTCAGTCCTGGGTCCGAGTCACACATTAAACCTTAAAAAGAGGTAAAAGTTGTAACTTTTCTCGTTTGGCGTTCAGCATGAAGGGGACAGTGCAATGACTAGTTGACCCGTAATCAGTATAATGGCTTGGGCGGGGCAGGCTTGCCTTCGGCAAGGCATCTCTGTGAAGCAGCACTAGATAAAAAACCGGTTGAAATCCCTTCCTGCAACAAGAAGGCACATTACATGCACTCTGAGGACTCCTTCGTCATCATATGACTGAAAAATTGTTGAGTACGACATTAAACCCCAAGCACTCACTCACTCACTCTGACATTATTACACTTGCCAGTGTTACAAGTGTTGAGATTGGGGTATCAATCTATATAAACAACCCAGTATTTAAATATAAACAATCAGTCAGGAAACTTGTCAAGCAATACAAGTGCATCGGTAGACCCCATCCGACCATGTATGTATGTTAAGATACCTGCAGTGATTATAAAATCACTTAAATTCACCCAATTTAACCTTTTTTGTGCCTAAAATACAAGAAAATAAATGTAATCGGTTTGCATACGTCTAAACTAATTCCTTCTGCCCTTGGAAGTGGTAAATAATTCTCTGTGGTGGTTTATGTGAATTCATTGATGTCCACCCGGTGGACTAGATTTGGTGGGAGATCTGGCAATGAAGACAAGAGCACAAGTCACATCAAAGGATAATTCCGTCCCCATTCAGGGTAAGGCAGACATTTTGTGTGAATTCATTGATGTCCACCTGGTGGACTAGATTTGGTGGGAGATCTGGCAATGAAGACAAGAGCACAAGTCACATCAAAGGATTAATTCCGTCCCATTCAGGGTAAGGCAGACATTTTTGTGTGAATTCATTGATGTCCACCTGGTGGACTAGATTTGGTGGAGATCTGGCAATGAAGACAAGAGCACAAGTCACATCAAAGGATAATTCCGTCCCCATTCAGGGCAAGCCAGATGTTCTGTCCCCCAATCAGCAAGTCTGGTTGCCTTCAGTAGCAGACAGTGAAGCTCAAAAAGATGCTTCTTTCTATACATACAGATACCTGAAAATGTTTGTAAATAATGTCAGATCTGCCAGACACCTGAAAATGTTTATAAGTAACATCAAGTGTGACAGACACTGAAAATGTTCATAAATAACATCAGGTGTACTGAACACCTGAAAATGTTTATAAATAAACACCAGGTGTGTCAGACACCTGAAAATCACCTGCATGTAAAAGTATGTATGTACCACAAACTTCATGGTTTGTCAGAGTTATGTTCGGAGCATACCTGAGTAAACCACTCACCTGTGCCTGGCACCTGAGTTACACCACCCACCTGTGCCTGGCACCTGAGTAAACCACCCACCTGTGCCAGGCACCTGAGTAAACCATCCGTCCTGTGCCAGGTGCCTGAGTAAACCATCCACCTGTGCCTGGCACCTAATTAAACCACCCACCTGTGCCAAGCACCTGAGTAAACCATCCACCTGTACTAGGCACCTGAGTAAAGCACCCACCTGTGCCTGGCACCTAATTCAACCACCCATCTGTTCCTGGTACCTGAGTACACCACCCACCTGTGCCAGGTGCCTGAGTAAACCCATCCACCTGTGCCTGGCACCTAATTAAACCACCCACCTGTGCCAGGGACCTGAGGAAACCATCCACCTGTGTCAGGCACCTGAGAAACCTCCCGACAGAAAACTGCAGCCCAACAAGGGAAGCTAAATTCAAACACATGACCTCACTTGATAATCACAGCGAGAGGATAGGTCCAGTGATAGTTACATGTTTTATATATCTGGATTCAGTAGAGAAATCATAATATTAAGTGACTATTGTTGTAAATGGTGACGTTTTTCTCATTTTGCAGGAGTACAAATCTACAGTATTATGGCTATGTTTCTCATTTTGAAGGACTACAAACCTACAGTATTAAGTCTACATTTTCTCATTTTGCAGGGTTACAAACCTACAGTATTATGGCTATGTTTTCTCATTTTGCAGGACTACAAACCTACAGTATTATGGCTGTTTTCTCATTTTGCAGGGTTTACAAACCTACAGTATTATGGCTATGTTTTCTCATTTTGCAGGACTACAAACCTACAGTATTATGGCTGTTTTTCTCATTTGCAGGGCTACAAACCTACAGTATTATGGCTATGTTTTCTCATTTTGCAGGGTTACAAACCTACAGTATTATGGCTAGGTTTTCCTCATTTTGCAGAGTTACAAACCTAAAGTATTTTGGCTACGTTTTCTCATTTTGCAGGGCTACAAACCTAAAGTATTATGGCTACGTTTTCTCATTTTTGCAGGGCTACAAACCTAAAGTATTATGGCTATGTTTTCTCATTTTGCAGGGCTACAAACCTACAGTATTATGGCTACGTTTCTCATTTTGCAGGGCTACAAACCTAAAGTATTATGGCTAATGTTTTTCTCATTTTGCAGGGCTACAAACCTACAGTATTATGGCTACGTTTTCTCATTTTGCAGGGCTACAAACCTACAGTATTATGGCTACGTTTCTCATTTTGCAGGGCTACAAACCTACAGTATTATGGCTATGTTTTCTCATTTTGCAGGGCTACAAACCTACAGTATTATGGCTACGTTTTCTCATTTTGCAGGGCTACAAACCTACAGTATTATGACTACGTTTTCTCATTTTTGCAGGGCTACAAACCTACAGTATTATTGCTATGTTTTCTCATTTTGCAGGGCTACAAACCTACAGTATTATGGCTACGTTTTCTCATTTTGCAGGGCTACAAACCTACAGTATTATGGCTACGTTTTCTCATTTTGCAGGCTACAAACCTACAGTATTATGGCTACGTTTTCTCATTTTGCAGGGCTACAAACCTACAATATTATGGCTACGTTTTCTCATTTTGCAGGGCTACAAACCTACAGTATTATGGCTACGTTTTCTCATTTTGCAGGGCTACAAACCTAAAGTATTATGGCTATGTTTCTCATTTTGCAGGGCTACAAACCTACAGTATTATGGCTACGTTTTCTCATTTTGCAGGGCTACAAACCTACAGTATTATGGCTATGTTTTCTCATTTTGCAGGGCTACAAACCTACAGTATTCTACCCAAAGAAGCCAAGTAAGAAGCTGTATGAGAACCTGAACCTGCAGTGTGAGAGAATGGACATGCCCTTCCTCTCGTTCTTCCCTTCTGAACCGCACTTAATCAACCAGTCGTACAATCTTGTCATAGACGCCATATTTGGATTCAGTTTTAAGGGCCCCGCACGGCCGGAATGGGCTGTCGTCCTCGACAAGCTGAAGAAGGTGGAAATTCCGATTTGCAGTATTGACGTCCCCTCTGGTAAGTATTTACCTCAGAGATATCCCCCTTAAGTGTGCCATCCACTCAAATGTAGGCTGAGGAAGGAAGAGGTCTGCTTTTGAAGTCCTCGTTAGTCAAAATTTACTCCTGAGTTGTGTGCTATTACTTATATTTTGCTTGAAGAAGATAAATTTCCCCATTTGCAGTATTGATGGTGAGGATTTACTCCAGAGTTATGTCCCCTTAGTGTGCCTCCCAGATACATGCTGAAGAAGGGCGGTATATCCATATTTGCAGTACATGTTTCCCCTCTGATAAGGATGTGCTCCAGAGTTATGTCCCCTTAGTGTGCCTCTCAGATACAGGCTGAAGAAGGCACCATATCCATATTTGCAGTACATATTTCTCAGATATATGCTGAAGACAGTAGATATGCTTATTTGCAGAATTGCTGTGTTATTTGATAAGGATGTGCTTCAAAGTTATATCCCCTTAGTGCTCCTTCGGCAGAGATGTACAGCTACAGTAACCATAATCTCTTGCGATGTTGTGCAGCTGTCGTGTTTCCTTGGCCATATTTCCTTGAACACTTTATGGTTCTTTGTTACGTCTGCAGGGCTTGGGCCTGTACAATTCAGTACACAGATGTCTGTATTTTATTTGATTCATGTTTTACATCATACTCATTTGGGGGCTTCCATGGCTCACTTGGTTAGCATGCTAGTGCAGCGTAATGACCCAGTAGCCTCTCACCAATGCAGTCGCTGTGAGAAAGTCCAGCTCATGCTGGCTTCCTCTCCGGCCGTACATGGGAAGGTCAGGCAGCAACCTGCAAGATGGTCGTGGGTTTCCCCCCAGGCCCTGCCCGGTTTCCTCCCACCATAATGCTGGCCGCCATCGTATAAGTGAAACATTCTTGAGTACGGTATTAGACAGTGGGTCATAAAGGAGATAAATTCTTGTTTTCCATCTAGTTACTGTCTGCAAAAGTGAGCTTAATTGAGCAAATTTGTTTTTGTTTTTTTATACAAAGTCTTAGTGTCTTGGTTGTTTAGTTTAATCCAATACACATCCTTGTTTTGGTGCAGTTAATTCGCTTCTCAGAGAGGTAATTTCATGTAAAAACCTTCCAGCTTTAGGGCATGTAATAAACTGTATCACCACCACCTCTCAAAACCTTACAACAGTCTATTGGTAAATTATTAACCAGTTACAGGATATCAGGTTTTGATGGAATGACAAGTGCTTTGTTTATCATGGAAGATTGGGTATTAATGCCGTGTCCTTCATATGTCCCCATGGTAACCAATTTGGCTTAACTCCTTCGTGTGGCTTCATGCTGTGTCTCACGTCTGCAAACGACATCGCACTTATCATATCATGGTTTTAAAAATATCCCTCGTGGAGTGTGTAATTTCCGGGGTCGCTTTTGAGCTGGTATTACGTCATTTATTCTTCTTTCTGTTTTTTTTTTTTAATAATTTAATTTTGCCATGTTTTTGCTGGGTGTTGAAATGTAATGTGTCATGATCAGTTTTTCCCATGTTTATTAGCTTCCTTTTTTTAACTCCAAATCCAATATTACGTTTTTTTTTATTAATGCATGGCTATAAATTGGTATTTTTTTTTATTTTCCCCATCCCTGTTCAGAAGATACAGAGAATATGCTAGAAAAAAATGAAACATTTTGTGGTAATAATTTTTGGGGCGTGTTTGTTTATTAACAAGTCAAAATGTTGTCAGGAAGATAACAAGGTATTTAAAATGATAAACAGTAACTGAGTGACAGTAAAATAGTCTCTTCAAGAAAACCTGTTGATGGTTGTTGGTTTTTCCCCTGGCTCTGCCCAGTTTCCTCCCACCAAAATCCTGGCCACCATTGTATAAGTGAAATATTCTTCAGTACAGCGTAAAACACCAATCAAATAAATACATAAATGGCAGATGGCTGGAATAAATTCTGGGTGGATCAACTTGTAAATGAGGTCAGCTGGAACATTTGAACCCTGGAGCTGTGTTGTTGTTGTACGGTTACATCCTATACATTCAAGCTATTTCCATGTTGCATCTGTTTTTTGTTTGTTTATAATTTGGCTCATCCCATCTTTCTGTTTGTCATGCTATGATATCCATGCTGTAACTGATCCAAACATTATCTGATTTTGTGTGCTGGCGTACTTTGTGGAACTTCACATGCAGTTTGAAAGTCAGCTTTTGTGCGTATTTAAAATGATTTTCATCATTTTCATTGGTTGTTGGTTCCAATCGATAATAGCTTCAAATATTGTCCTGTTGTGTCAAACATTGGTGTAGTCTTTATGTGAGGCTGGCAGATGAACCAGATCAACCATATAGATTGATCCATACACAAGATTTGCATGTTTAGCACAGGATGTGATTTAGTTCAGCCTTTATGTCAGGCTCACAGATGAACCAGATCAACCATATAGATTGATCCATACACAAGATTTGCATGTTTAGCATAGGATGTGATTTAGTTCAGCCCTTTATGTCAGGCTCACAGATGAACCAGATCAACCATGCAGATTGATGCAGACACAAGATTTGCATGTTTAGCACAGGATGTGATTTAGTTCAGCCTTTATGTCAGGCTCACAGATGAACCAGATCAACCATACAGGTTGATCCATACACAAGATTTGCATGTTTAGCACAGGATGTGATTTAGTTCAGCCTTTATGTCAGACTCACAGATGAACCAGATCAACCATACAGGTTGATCCATACACAAGATTTGCATGTTTAGCACAGGATGTGATTTAGTTCAGCCTTTATGTCAGGCTTACAGATGAACCAGATCAACCATACAGATTGATCCATACACAAGATTTGCATGTTTAGCACAGGGTGTGATTTAGTTCAGCCTTTATGTCAGGCTCACAGATGAACCAGATCAACCATACAGGTTGATCCATACACAAGATTTGCATGTTTAGCACAGGATGTGATTTAGTTCAGCCTTTATGTCTGGTTCACAGATGAACCAGATCAACCATACAGATTGATCCATACACAAGATTTGCATGTTTAGCACAGGAGGTGATTTAGTTCAGCTTTTATGTCAGGCTCACAGATGAACCAGATCAACCATGCAGGTTGATCCATACACAAGATTTGCATGTTTAGCACAGGATGTGATTTAGTTCAGCCTTTATGTCAGGCTCACAGATGAACCAGATCAACCATACAGGTTGATCCATACACAAGATTTGCATGTTTAGCACAGGATGTGATTTAGTTCAGCCTTTATGTCTGGTTCACAGATGAACCAGATCAACCATACAGATTGATCCATACACAAGATTTGCATGTTTAGCACAGGAGGTGATTTAGTTCAGCTTTTATGTCAGGCTCACAGATGAACCAGATCAACCATGCAGGTTGATCCATACACAAGATTTGCATGTTTAGCACAGGATGTGATTTAGTTCAGCCTTTATGTCAGGCTCACAGATGAACCAGATCAACCATGCAGATTGATCCAGACACAAGATTTGCATGTTTAGCACAGGATGTGATTTAGTTCAGCCTTTATGTCAGGCTCACAGATGAACCAGATCAACCATGCAGGTTGATCCATACACAAGATTTGCATGTTTAGCACAGGATGTGATTTAGTTCAGCCTTTATGTCAGGCTCACAGATGAACCAGATCAACCATACAGATTGATCCATACACAAGATTTGCATGTTTAGCACAGATGTGATTTAGTTCAGCCTTTATGTCAGGCTCACAGATGAACCAGATCAACCATACAGATTGATCCATACACAAGATTTGCATGTTTAGCACAGGATGTGATTTAGTTCAGCCTTTATGTCAGGCTTACAGATGAACCAGATCAACCATACAGATTGATCCATACACAAGATTTGCATGTTTAGCACAGGATGTGATTTAGTTCAGCCTTTATGTCAGGCTCACAGATGAACCAGATCAACCATAAAGATTGATCCATACACAAGATTTGCATGTTTAGCACAGGATGTGATTAGTTCAGCCTTTATGTCAGGCTGACAGATGAACCAGATCAACCATACAGATTGATCCATACACAAGATTTGCTTGTTTAGCACAGGATGTGATTTAGTTCAGCCTTTATGTCAGGCTCACAGGTGAACCAGATCAACCATGCAGATTGATACACAAGATTGACATGTTTAGCACAGGATGTGATTTAGTTCAGCCCTTTATGTCAGGCTCACAGATGAACCAGATCAACCATACAGATTGATCGATACACAAGATTTGCATGTTAGCACAGGATGTGATTTAGTTCAGCCTTTATGTCAGGCTCACAGATGACCCAGATCAACCATAAAGATTGATCCATACACAAGATTTGCATGTTTAGCACAGGATGTGATTTAGTTCAGCCCTTTATGTCAGGCTCACAGATGAACCAGATCAACCATAAAGATTGATCCATACACAAGATTTGCATGTTTAGCACAGGATGTGATTTAGTTCAGCCCTTTATGTCAGGCTCACAGATGAACCAGATCAACCATACAGATTGATCCATACACAAGATTTGCTTGTTTAGCACAGGATGTGATTTAGTTCAGCCTTTATGTCAGGCTTACAGATGAACCAGATCAACCATACAGATTGATCCATACACAAGATTTGCATGTTTAGCACAGGATGTGATTTAGTTCAGCCTTTATGTCAGGCTCACAGATGAACCAGATCAACCATGCAGATTGATCCATACACAAGATTTGCATGTTTAACACAGGATGTGATTTAGTTCAGCCTTTATGTCAGACTCACAGATGAACCAGATCAACCATAAAGATTGATCCATACACAAGATTTGCATGTTTAGCACAGGATATGATTTAGTTCAGCCTTTATGTCAGGCTCACAGATGAACCAGATCAACCATACAGATTGATCCATACACAAGATTTGCATGTTTAGCACAGGATGTGATTTAGTTCAGCCTTTATGTCAGGCTCACAGATGAACCAGATCAACCATACAGATTGATCCATACACAAGATTTGCTTGTTTAGCACAGGATGTGATTTAGTTCAGCCTTTATGTCAGGCTCACAGATGAACCAGATCAACCATGCAGATTGATACACAAGATTGACATGTTTAGCACAGGATGTGATTTAGTTCAGCCCTTTATGTCAGGCTCACAGATGAACCAGATCAACCATGCAGATTGATCCATACACAAGATTGACATGTTTAGCACAGGATGTGATTTAGTTCAGCCTTTATGTCAGGGTCACAGATGAACCAGATCAACCATGCAGATTGATCCATACACAAGATTTGCATGTTTAGCACAGGATGTGATTTAGTTCAGCCTTTATGTCAGTCTCACAGATGAACCAGATCAACCATGCAGATTGATACACAAGATTGACATGTTTAGCACAGGATGTGATTTAGTTCAGCCTTTATGTCAGGCTCACAGATGAACCAGATCAACCATACAGATTGATACACAAGATTGACATGTTTAGCACAGGATGTGATTTCTCTGAATGGTCTGCTTCTGTTTCAGGTTGGGATGTAGAGGACGGAGACCCAGAAGGCATTAGTCCTGACTTCCTCATCTCCCTAACCGCTCCCAAACGGTGTGCCCGCCATTTCAAGGGGCACTTCCACTTCCTGGGAGGTCGATTCGTCCCAAGGACCTTGGAGCAAAAGTACGAACTGAAACTTCCCCCGTATCCAGGCACGGACTGCGTCGTCGAGCTGCTGACACAGATGCCGGAGGAAAAAACCGAAAGAAAAAGAGGGGAAAGATCACAAAGATCACAAAGATAAAAAAGATCACTCTTGAAATAATCCTTGTCCAAATTACATTTAGCTGTCATGTGCAGGATTCTTTATTCACCCTGGATCAGATTCACGCACGTGTAGTAGACTACAATGATACTAGCATACCTTAATTGTTCTTATATTTCAGGCCCTCTAATTGTTCGGACACTTATTATTGTTCGGACACTCATAATTGTCCAGACAGTCATTATTGCTTGGACACTTTAATTGTTCAGACACTCTAATTGTTCAGACCCTCTAATTGTTCAGACACTCATTATTTTTCTTACACTCTAATTGTTCGGACACTCTAATTGTTCAGACACTCTCATTTTTCGGACACTCTAATTGTTCGGACACTTATTATTATTTGGACACTCATTATTGTTCGGACACTCATTGTTCGGTACATTCATTGTTCGGACACTCATTATTGTTCGGACACTCTAATTGTTCGAACACTCCAATTGTTCGGACACTCTAATTGTTCGGACACTCTAATTGTTCGGACACTCATTATTGTTCAGACACTCTAATTGTTCGGACACTCATAATTGTTCAGACACGATATGTAGCTATCATTCTGGCGACCCTAGCTGTGTAGGCCTATATCTTTGACAGAGTAGTAAAGTTCCCATGTGTGGACTCAAGACTTTAAGTCTTGGAGTTTGAGTTTGAAAGGATTACCCATTCTCCTGTTACACACCTAGGCTAAAGGCTTGAAAGATGTTTGCAGAATAAGAAGAACTACAATGGACTATGACATGCATAGGCAGACTATAAATGATGAACCAGGCAGGATAACATTCCTCCATGGGTTATATCCAAGGCCTCAGGATCGTAAAGTGGTCTTAGACTTAAGTCAGAATTTCAGTCATTAAACTTGGTACGTTGCTTTTCGTTAGTTTAGCGGAAATTTGTTTTACATTGAGTTACCCAGAGTTTCTGTTGTCAAGCAATATTTTGACTTTGTTACAGAAAAAATGAGAATTGTAAAGTGATTTGAAATTTTGACTTTATTCTAAGATCACTCCATGATCGCAGGGCCATGTGTGTGTCACTATGGCTTGCTAGGTGCTGGTGAATGGTCATCTTACTAGAAAGAGTTGAGCAAAAATGAAGTGAAATTTATGTAACGCAAATCCACACTTAAGAGCAAGATTTGAGTGAATGTATGCTTTGGATTTAATATCATACTTAACAATTTTTTCAGTCATATGATGAGGAGGAGTCTAAAGCAAGATTGGAATGTTGTCAGAGGCCCATGGTCATGTAGGAGTGCTGTCATTTTAAAAAAAATTCCTGTTCAGAAACGGAATTTCACAGTATTACACATGAATCATATCCAAGACAGGTAAAGTGGATGGGTCTTCATATCCACAAGTCATTGCGCAACTCCACAAGTTGGTAGTTGATTTTGGAATGTGTTTCACATGTAATATGTGAATTTCTGGAAACCTGCTCCAAAGTGAACTTGAAATAAGCCTTTTGAGGAGCTTTATAATGGTGGAGGCACTGTGCATTGTAAATAGAGCGCAACTTGGTTTGGAATTGAATACTCCAAGAAGTGTACCTGTTACAGATCAGCAGATATTAGAAACCTCACAAAAGTGTTAAAAATGTTTGTTTTAAAAAACATCAAAATGTGAATCTTTTGAGACTGTTTGTGGTACAGATTTTGCCATGACAGTTAAATGTTTATTTGGACAGGGTTGAGAAGACCGATACTAAATAGATAGGGTGAATAACCATGACTAATACTACAACCTTTCCGCATGGTTGCAAGGTGTTTAGTCAAGCATATTCTGAAGGGATTATTCTGTGTAGCTTGATAAAATTATACTTTTTGTGAAACCTTGATATGGGTCAATCCAACCAGTGTAGTTTTGTCTCCAAAATCAAATAAAAGTTGTGCATAATTTGCACTGATAGTTGTTTTTTCACAGTTGAAATGGTTGAGCAATTAGTTTACATGTCAGTTGAATTCAGTATACAATCTATTCTGCTCAAAGCATATGTACATGTACAATTGGTAGGGGGTGGTGGGGGGGGGGGCGTTATTTACTGTTGCCATGGGGGATTATGTAATGTTGCCATGGTAAATTTTCTGTTTCAATTCACCATATCTCAGTTAATTGTATTTGAATGTCATGTAGACAGCAGTGTTAAACTTTGACGATTATACAGCTCATACTGTTTGATCAGGCCTATGAACCGTTGAACATTGTTACTGTAGTTCACTGTAGTTCAGTGTACAAGTTGTAGGACAAACTGTAGATATGTAACTTCTCTACACTGTTACTTAGTTATATACAGACACAATACCTGTCAAAATTATATCTCTAACTTCATGCACAAAATTAGAAGTCAGACTTAGAGAGCAAACTTCATCACATCTTCAGGTAAATGGCCAAGTTCCGTCACTGAAGACAAAGGGACACCACTCTACATTGCTCTTATATCTGTCAGTGTCTTAGAATCTTCTCAACAATTATTGCAATCAGATCACCAACAAATTTATATGGTTAGTCTTTATGTGACCAAAATTTCATCTGAATCACTGCATGGCTTTGCTTTTTGTAAAGTTCCTGACAGACAGGGAAACAGATAGGCAGGCAGACAGACTAACAGGCAGACAGGCAGGCAGACTGACAGACAGACAGACATGCAGACAGACTAACAGGCAAACAGACAGGCAAGCAGACAGACAGACAAGGAGACAGGCAGGCAGGCTAACAGACAAGCAGGCAGGCAGATTAACACACAAGCAGGCAGGCAGGCAGGCTAAAAGGCAAGCAGGCGTGATGGGTGATCTAAGGCACATGCTTTACGGGCTACGAATGGTATATGAATGTCGCACATGACGCATATATTTAGACATATTTGTCAAACCTTCCATGCACACTTTGGAAATACATGCATGTAATTAAGCGACAGATAGTTAAAATTAGGGGGAATGCTTGTATTTTGATAGAGGTACTCCATTACAAATATATGTATATGTCAGATGTTGTTACCATGGCAACAGAATAATGTGGTGGGCTACTGTTAAATATGTTGATATAATAATAACAATAAGAGCAGAATAATAAATAATAATAATAAATAAAATAATAAAAAATTGTGTGTTGAAGATGTTTTTTTGTTATTGTAACATGTATTTTCAATTCTGATTGAAATTGAATGTTGACAAAATAAATTTCCCGTTGTTTGTGCGCATCTACCAGTATTTCATGATATAATCAGTGTGGAACGCTACTATGTCAATCTATAGCAGTCAGAACATTACCCCTGTTTAAAATGCGTGTAGTACATTAACTTTGTTCAAGTTTTTCAGAATTTTGAGTGTGACAGAAATTTTAAAAAATGGATATTGGTTAAATTGTAATGAATACTGGTTATAGAACATTTTGAGGATGTAACATTTTGTTTTTGTTTCTGGATGTATTTGTGTATAAATTTATGTGTTTTGGCTTAATTAATAAAAAAAACAGTAAATGTGTATTTTTTGTATTATGTTGGAAAAATAACCATAAAAATAAAAAATGTTTTGATTAAATAACATCAGTTTAATGACATAAAGTGTACATCATGCTCAATTGCCCACTCAAATTGTCATCCCATATTTCAGTTTATTTACTTACTTATGTAGATATAAATTGGCATGGAACCACTATCGTTGATTAATTGTAATTAAGAGTGAAATTTGATTAGGTTAAATTTGATTTCAGGGTGATTAGGAAAGGTCGATAAAAAGAAGAAACAAACCATCATTTTCATTTAAATTATATTGGGGTCATTTTAGGGGCCAGCTTCCAGGGAATCCCGGATTCCAAAAAATATGAGTTCACATAATATTCATTTTTGATCAGATTGTGGATTTTTGATTGAGTTAATATTGATATATTACAGTGTAATGAACTCTGCCAAGTCATTGTGAATTGGTGCTGCCATCTGCCTGTACTTTTACAAATGTTACACAATCGTAAGATAAATAACAAATATTAACAGAATTAATGACAAATGTGAGTGACTGTTGCCTGTGTAAAGAAACATAGATATGCAGCAATTGTAATGAAATGTAGCAATTGTATTGGAATGTAGCAATTGTAGACAAATGTAGCAATTGTAGATAGTTGTAGCAAATGTAAACAATTGCAGCAGTTATAAATACATCACATACAAGCAGTTGCAAAGAAGTTGAAACAAATGATAAAAACAGTAAGGGGTTGTCAGTCTAATACCCCATTCACATAAACCAAGTTAGGCTGGTTGAAATCTGAAAGTGGTTTCGAGTCCGTTTGATGTCTCACGTGAACGCAGGGCAGGGGCATTTAATCCGGTTTGATTTGCCCCTGATGGCGACGTGGCTTTAAGTCAGTTTCAGGGCTTGAGCGGGTTTATCTGTGCCGTGTGAACGATAGCTGGATTAAAAGCCCTGGATACGTGGAGGTCAGGATGACCTTGCAATTACTAAATCAGCTTAAGTGTGACCATGTGAACGGACAAATGTCTGAACTGGTTTAAAACTGGCATGAAAACGCACGCATTTTTACAACTGGTTTTGATTTAATCCGGTTCAGATTTTCTCCGGTTTGAATTTTGGTTGTGTGCACGGAGTATAAGTTTGAGAGACATTTGTGAATGTAATAGTTGAAGGAAGACCTCGCAATTGAGATTGAATTGTTTTGAAAGTGCCATTATGTTGCCACTTCCCACATTTAGTTGCACTGTTGTTGTTGTTGCTTTGAGTATAAAGCCCATTTTTGTTTTATCGTCTGTCATTTTTGAAACATTAAGTTAATTTACTCTTGTAAGCAAATCGTAGACGTAAATATGTTTTGATATGTAAAGCTTTTTGGTATAAGATGAAACAATTAAGGCTTGTGATGTGTTTTAATTTTGTCTCGGCTTTAGGTTGATAGGGAGATCAGTGTGCAAAGTTAAACCTTAAGCAGTTTTAATGGATTGTTTTTATTTGACATGAAAAAAATTTCCAGAAGTTCAAGAATTTAACGTACATATCAGCTGACATTTGCTTATTTTGGGAAATTTAAAGAGCTGTATTTCACTGAAAGTTTAGGTTAAAGTTTCATGTGGCACATTTTGGTGGATTCGGATTGATTGATTTACCTTAATGAAAGGGACACTTAAGAGTTGTTTGTGATGTTTCAGTTCTTAACAGACACACATGACATCCTGGGATCAAAAGTTTTATTTTATTGCCTTTTTTGATGAGATTCTGAATCTACATTTTTACATACCTAACTTGAAGTTAAATGCAGTATTTTACAAATATGGCACATGTATCATGACCGTGTGGCGGCTGATATAAGGTTTGCTGATGGTAAATCTTGTCTGCTGCACAAAGCATAACGGGTTTAAACCCATCTACCAGCCTGGGCCCAGTTGTTCTAAAGTATATCAGCTAATATTGGTACTAAGTCACATTTTATAGTTAAAATTTTAGCCAAATGCGGTTCTCCAAAGTCAATTACAGCAGCAGTAGTTTTAGTTCATAGTTAATATAATGTCATGAATGTTGCACAATTATTTTAGGCTAAGTACAAAATTGATGACTTTGCAGAAAGTTAAATCTGTTCTGAATTAAGTCTTAAACCAGTATTGATCAGCGGGGCCTTGCAGATTAAACAGTACCAGTATTCATGTATTCTAGTATTGTATAATGCTTTCTGCCTTGACAGTCACTCTGCTCTGGGCCAGTATTTATCAAAAAAAATTTATCAAATTAAGTCTTAAGTCAAATATTCAAACACTGCTGCAAGTAAAATTATTTGCTGCAGAAAGCTTAAAATTTGCAACACTGATTCTTCGCTGCAGAGATCCGAGTTCTTTAGTCTTCTGAGTTCGGCTTTATTAAGGAGTTACAATTTATGACTTCAGTCTTAAGCTACTTGATAAATATGGGCCCCGTTGTTCTGCTGAGTTGGTATGGCTTCACTTTAAACTAAGACCCGCTGTTCTGCTGAGTTGGTATTGCTTCAGTTTGGATTGAGACCCGTTGTTCTGCTGAGTTGGTATTGCTTCACTTTGGATTGAGACCCGTTGTTCTGCTGAGTTGGTCTGGCTTCACTTTGGATTGAGCCCCGTTGTTCTGCTGAGTTGGTATTGCTTCACTTTGGATTGAGACCCGTTGTTCTGCTGAGTTGGTCTGGCTTCACTTTGGATTGAGCCCCCTTGTTCTGCTGAGTTGGTATTGCTTCAGTCTGGATTGAGACCAACAGCCCTGTAGCTAGTTTCTCAGAATATGCTGCTGTATGGGTAGATTGTACAATCCTCTCACTCAGTACCATGGACCTATAGGTCATATTGTACTGAAGTGTATTAGAAATTAAGCCCCGCATTAACTTTATTCTGGACTAAAATCACTTTAGTTTTCTGTTAGGCCAAGACTGGTATTAACATTTAATCTCGGCTTCAGTTTTAACACACCTGTGAACAACCAGCCCCTGCATCACATACATGTATCACATGACTGGTTGCTGGTTGCTCTGTGTGATACGCTACGTTCAAGCACCATTTGTGACACTGACTCAGTCCGGTACAAATACCATGTTTTCATCACTATAATTAAACATGAAACATCGGAATGGAACATACCAAGTTTAATGATTGAAATTTTGTCTTAAATCTAATATCGATTCAAGATCTCGGGGCCTGATGAATATTTTTTAAGAAAGCATGCTGAGAAGGGTGCAGGTATATCAGGTTGAAAAGAGTTACCGTACTGTAGTTGGCCAGAAGCTACGTGAACAATAGCAAATTGCAGGATATTCAACAAGGAAATTCAGTCTTTTACCTGTGACATATTGTTATACACGTGTAAGTACACCTGCTCTCCGACATTTGGTGCTTTACATTGAGATCGTGTCAACGCTACATTGACAGCATGTCAATGCTAAATTGAGAGCGTGTCAACGCTACATTGAGAGCATGTCAACGCTACATTCTCACTGTGGCAACGCTACATTCTCACTGTGGCTACGCTACATTGTCACCGTGTATTATAAGCTATGTTAAAGCACCGTCATTGTTATGAAAGGCTTTAACTGACCTGGTTCACGAACTTGGACAAGGTTCACTAATTTGAATCAGTCTACCTGTATTATCTATAATTCTCACCTGATTTATCATCATATTTCAGATGTGTGTGATATATGTAAATTAGATGGGGATAATATGACTGTACAAGTAAAGAGAAGATAGTTATACCAAGGGGGCATAACCTGTTAAGCGTTTCAAAATTACGTGTATTGTGTTCTGGCTCAAGTGTTATGATGTGTTGTAGCCTTGGACGTTTTGGTGATATTGTTTTCCTTAACAGAAGTGTCAAAATGATCTTGTTGAAGTGCAAACATTTGTTTCAAATTTCATGATCAAACCCAGAAGTTTAAGTGTTATCATGATCAAAACCAGATGTTCCAGTGTTATGATCTAACCCAGAAGTTTGTGTTATGGTCTACCCAGAAGATTCAGTGTTGTGCTCAAACCCAGAAGTTTCAGTTTTACGATAAAACCTAGAAGGTTTAGTGTTATCATGATCAAACCCAGAAGTTTGTGCTATTACGATCAACCCAGAAGTTCCCGTGTTATCATGATCAAACCCAGAAGTTTGTGCTGTGATGATCAAACCCAGAAGTTTCAGTGTCACCGTGATCAAAACCAGATGTCCTGCGTTTATAGTCATGATCAAAACCCAGAAGTTTCAATGTTATCATGATCAAACCCAGAAGTTCCTGTGTTATTATGATCCAAATAATGAATTTGTTCTGTTAAACCCAGAAGTTTTATGCGTGTAAGTTGTATCTTGTTAAAACCCAGAGATTTATTAGTTACACCTTGTTAAAACCCAGAAGTTTCACTTCTTGTTATTAGAACTGATGTAATTTTTTTTTATGTGAACTGTTGTCTCCTCTCTTTGCTGCTGTCTTCACTATGGTTGAAGGGTTTGTTGTCTTCTGTTTTCTGTAGACTAGAGAATATAAAAAAAATACCAGGAAATAAAAAAATCCAGAGTGACAAGAAAGGCGTTTGTTGTGATATTTGATACATATACAAATCTTAACCCAAAGCTAAGCTGGACGTTCTTACTGTAACACCCAGCTTCTGTCGTATAGACTTTCAAGGGGACAATTTCACCAAAAAAAATCGGCTCAAACCCTACCTTATTTTTGCTACCCGTGGGAAGGTCTGTCAGCAACCTGCGGATGGTCGTGGGTTTCCACCGGCCTCTGCCCGGTTTCCACCCACCATAAAGCTGACCGCCGTCGTATAAGTGAAATATTCTTGAGTACGGCGTAAAATACCAATAAAATAAATAAATATTTTTGCTATCCACCCATTTCTTAAAACGCCCGAAATGTAATATGTCAAAGCCAGCATTGGTAAACCATCTTTCAAAAGTACTCCAGTCGTTGAAACTTTTGAATAGGACAACCCAAATCAACGTCTGCCGTGTTTTGACTTTTTTTAACTTCGGGCAAGGTGATGGGCCACGAAAATTAATTCCTACCCAGCATTCTCTTTAAAGAATTGCATTTGTAAACCTTGTAAACAGAATGTTCGGTGGGATAAAATTCCGCGGTGGTGGCTACTGAGTCCTTGCGCCGTGCCGGCGTGCTAACACCCTCGGCCACAGAGGTCCCAATTCTGTAGGTAATTGATTGAAACAGTGACAAAAAAAACCATTGAAAATCCACGTACATTAACTGACATATATGTGGTTGTTCTTTTACAATGTGTCATACAGTGCCAGACTGTCCTCGAAAAAGTCTGTGCCAAGTCAGAAATGAAACAGCAGACTTTGCTGCTTAGGTCTGAATGACTTCTGGTGGGAAAGTTACTCCATTATGATAACATGGTAGGCAGAGTACTGTCCCTGTAATACCCGGTGCTGCAACCGGTGTGTGCAGTATTATTTGATACAGTAAAGGACATACAACATAGAGAGTAAAACCAGATCAGCCATGATTGTGACAGATTGACAATGGCCACATATTGTAACCAGAGAAACTCATTTCACCTGAGTCGGGGTATTATTCTAACTGCTCGTGTAAATGCTGAAATAGTGGCAAATTATGCATTATCGCAGAATTAGGTAAAAAAAACGCAGTGATATTACTTACAGTTTAAGGTCATTTGCACTCAACATGACATACAGTCATCACATTTATCACACAATATCATCAAAACAATACAAATGACCAGCCCTTGGAGTTGCTGAGTCCAGAATGCTCTTCCTCGTTTCCCCCTCACCATAACGCTGGCTGCCGTTGTCTCGGTTTATCACAGTAGTGAAGACGCCAGACAGGATATCTCAACTAGTCACAATTTTCTTAGGCTGGGTCAACCAGGCTATTTCGCCTTATGTGACTTTCACTCACATCATCAGACACCAGACACCAGACAACACTTTCAACTAGTCACAATTTTCTAATACTGCGTTGGTCAGCACTTTACTAATAACTTTATGCTGAGCAGCAAGTGAATAAGTTTCTTTCTACTTATTTATTTACTTGATTGGTGTTTTACATCCTACTCAAGAATATTTCACTTATACGACGACTGCCAGCATTATGGCACGAGGAAACCAGGCGGAGCTTTTGGGAAACTCGACCATGCGCAGGTTGCTGAGAGACATTACCACATAGAGGAAACATACAGGCTGGAGAGGAAACCAGCATAAGCTGGACTTTAACTCATAGCGACCATACTGCTGGGAGGCTTCTGGGTACTAACCACCTCAGCCGCTGAGGCACCCACCTCTTTTTAAAGTGTTATGGTTGTGGTACGATGGACAAAATAAAACTCAAACACACAATAAAATGTCTTACCTTTAATTAAAGGATCAAAGGAAATAAATACATGGAGCATGACCAACTTTAAGCCATAGAGTGTGAAGCCAGGTATGTACATGCCACATCATCACATTGGTTCATAGTGTTCCCTATACACAGTGCCAAAAGGAAAACCACAAAAGATAATCTCATACACAATTATGACAACAAAGGAAATCTGTTAAAAATAATTCTTCTCATGCTTCGGTGACATAAAGTATATCCATATACATTTACGTCTAAAATGACTTCATCACATTTAGGTCAAACATATATGTTTGCAGAAAAACAATGCAGGTCTACACCATAGGAACAAAAATATGTTATATTTTGGGAGTCCTGACTGGTCAAGTGTTTCAATCCCAGCATGCCAAGGAAGCATGTAAGAGCCAATCAACTGGCAGTATCAGAATCACAGCAAACCAATCATGTTGGCTAACCCAACTGAAAACAACCAATCAGAATCAATCGAAGACAATCATGTCAGCAATCATTAACCTGGGATCTTAAGCACACTATCACATTTAAAGCATTTTTTTCCACATTTTTCTTCAATTTGCTAGATGGCCACTTTTTTGTTTTCATATATCACCAGCAAATTGTTTAGAACAAATTACAGAAGACAACTATAGAACTATCATTTGTTTTTGTACCACTTCCTTTGTCATGAAATATAACTTTAAAAAAATCTGACACATATCAAAAAGACTGTAAAGGTAAATTAAAACTTCGTTAAGTTGAATCTTTCCACCCTTGCAAAGTCATTCAAACACAATTTGAAGGGTTATTAAATCTGGAAAACAAAATTCAGATTCCTCTACTTAGAAAAAGACAAAAAAACAACAGAAACTGTTTAAATGAAGTGTCCATGATGTGGGATATCTGATGTTTCTGCCAACTGTTGTAAACGTTACCTGTCTCTATATGTGTACACAGGTAGAACAAAACACTATACAAAACAATCATCACAGAGGTAATCTTTTCCAGTACAAAAGAATAAATTAGAACATCGGAAATGCACCCCTCATTGTAAGCAACAGTGGACCAGTGGCTATACCCTCACCAGTCAAATTTTAAAATAATGCACTATGTAAACATGAAATTACTGAAAGGTTAAAACAAATACTGGCCACAAAACTTTCAAATGTAAATGCAAGATCAACTTTTCATTGAGAGAAGACTAATGCCATCTTAACATTGTATGAGGCAAACTGTTTGCAATGTAAGAATTAACACAAGTGGGTCAATGCAGCAGTAAGTTGCCCAAAACCCAATAAACTGAGCCATGCAAACTCTGAGTTTTGCAAATGAATTTGTTTAATATTCAAGTTGAGATACAGTGCAATACAATGTTTTCGACATGTTGCCGGTTTTACATTACTCAATCATGGGTATCCAACCCTAAGCAATAAATTAATGGTTAATGGACACTAATGAACAGTACGGTACAGCACAATACCCTCCGTCCCTCTCACTGCCCCACACCTGCTGTCCACCCCAACACAAACCAAAATAAACAAAGCTTTCCTGTGACACACATCCTCCTTCTTGCCGCAAAAATGTCAGTTTTTCTCCCGAACTCATCTGGTCATATTGCAACTCAAACTGACAGAAAAATTAATGACATAAAAAAAAAAAACAAGTTTAAATCAGCTGACCTGTGAAAGACAATTTGTGGACAAAAACTAGTTAGTTGCATGATAAAGCCAAACAATAGCACATCTTACATCGTCTTTTCGAAATCGAAATACAGTTACTAGACGATGCAAGACGCCTCTTGGAACTTCCTTTCTCTCAGAAAGATGCAAAATGCTATTGCACACAGTATATATTGCACATTAATCACCCATTTATACCATAAGTCTTCTAGAATTTCGGACACTCCAGAAATTCCGACACTCCATACAATGATTATCTTCTAGATGCTCACATTATCAATGTGTCAATAAAACTTGCAAAAACAAATTAACAAAAAAATAAATAGTACAGTATATTGATTATACAATTGTAAAACAAAACAGAGCCGTTTCATCGGTCAATAATCGACCAATGCACTTTTGAAGAGATTCTCAACAACTCCATATACATACTAGTTGTAGTAAGAGCCAAGTTGATACGGTTAATGTTAGGAGAGAACTCTCCATAACATCTCTTACCTCTTAACAGCTTTATTGGTAAATACTTAAGTAAAAGCATTTGCTCAAACTGTGCTTCATATTCCGTAATACATTTGAGGCTTGTGGTGACGGCAATAGCCAATCCAACTGACGTTGTTTCCAAATTCCAATTATAAATGTGCATAAATTGCACTGAAAGTTGCTTTTTCATTTGTCCAAAAGGTTGAGGAGCTAGGGTAAATATTGAGCACAAATGCCAAGCTCATCGAAAACAGGAGGGGGTTAACCAGGATTGAGCTCTAGTTACCTGAAACAGACTTCTTCATGTTTTCACAAACGTGACATAAATTTCACCTGTATGTGATCACAAAATGCCCAGTTACAGAATGCCCTATAGGGGGGCCACGAGCAGCGAGAGGGGGGGGGGGCAGGGGGATATTGAGTTGCACAATACTTCAGTTCATTTCAATAAGACACAGAAAAAAAAAAGGTTAAATACAACAATATAATAAATCGTCATTTAAATTAAGCATATCACAAAACACTTCAAAGCTCTTTCAACATCAGGTCTAAAAACTAACAAAGATAGTTACTTTTTGTACAGAAAAAAAAACACTGAACATTTCACAAGATTACCTATATCTATTTAGTGCATATATGTGAGAAAGAGCACTTTGACTAATCATGTGACTAATTCTAACCAATCAAATCTCTTTGTACATTATATCACATTCCTACCTCAGTAACACAACACACACATTTTAATTGGGTTTTGCACAATTAATCAAAGGATGCAGTACATTCATGACTTTTACTGTACTCTCCCCATCAAGTTATCATAGGTTACGACCAACTTCAACAAATGCGTGTCCATTAATATGTGATATCCCATCTTCCACATGCAGATTATACCACTTTGATCAAATCTTAATACAATGTACATGTATCTCTGGTAATGGTACAAATATGATCAATTATGTAAAATGATGCGAGCTTCATTAGGATGTACTGATGGTTGCACTGATGGTAGAAATGGTATGAAATGGACCAAGAAGCTTTATCATTATGTACATGTATACATGTACTGGGCTGTGGTAAATCTCAGTACCACACATTACATTGTGTACCACACTATACATGGATGATCAGGCTTGTGGTACACATGTTCCACTCTGATCAAATTGTTCTGCAGTTCAATGGTACCAAGAACATTATTACAATGGTAAATTTTGCATGTATGTTGAACAATACTTACCACAATATGGTACATGAATACTATATATGTATATAATGATGTGTAAACTGATGAACAATTCTAATTAAGTTTTGAAACATTTACAAATTCGCTCTCTTGCAAATACACAACACACAACAGAGTTCGAAATTAAGGGTGCGTGGATTCACAAGTGAACTCTTAACATTTAAGCCAATGCACCCCAAAAATGGTGATGTTAGCAGGCCAGAAAACTCTATTTCTTCTAATTTTTGGCACACCCAGTCTGTTCGTTTTAGCCAATATACATGTAACTGTAGCATGAATATTTAGTTTCTTCTTTCTCACACGGTTAAACCATCTACTCATATTTCAACTTTTCCCAAAATTTATTTATTTGATTGGTGTTTTACGCCGTACTCAAGAATATTTCACTTATACGATGACGGCCAGCATTATGGTGGGAGGAAAGCGGGCAGAGCCCAGGGGAAACCCACGTCCATCCGCACGTTGATGCCAGACCATCCGCAGGTTGATGCCAGACCTTCCCACTTACGGCCGGAGAGGAAGCCAACCTGAGCTGGACTTGAACTCACAGCAACTCACTCACATTGGTGAGAGACTCCTGGGTCATTACGCTATTAAAGCTGTTAAAGAAATGTAATATTGTGATTTCAGCACTACTAATATCTGCCCCAAAAATTAGAAGAATTAGGGTACTTCAGGCCTCAAACATGCAACACTCTCTATTCCCATCTGCTATATAAAGGTAGAAGGTAGAAACAATGGAGTAGTGTCAATGTGAGTTGGCCTACAATAATGAACAATGTGCAAGGTTCCTAACAGCTTCACGCGTATAATCAAAATTCACCTACATGGTCTCTATAACCAAGCAGGCCTACTCTAATTCTTTTAAAATTTAGGAAAAATATTAGTAGTGTTGAAAGCAGAATATTACATTTCTTTTCCAGCCTTTTGCAAAAGTGAATATATGAGTATGTTGTTCATTTGATGGTCTGACCATGTGAGAAACAAGAAACTCAATATTTCTGCTAGAATTATATATATGTGTATACAAGCTGAAGTGAGCAGACCCGATGTCTCAGGTTTTAGAAGAAATAGGGTACATCCCCACAAAACCACATGTACTACACATTTGTATGTATTTAGCTGACACGATTCTAAATTGTATATAGGTATAACCGATAAACGTTTGATTAACATGACCTGACAGAGGTACATATAATTAATTCAAGTGTATGCAATGTGTCCACATTTGTTCATTTTTTCATGCCTATCCGCATGCTTTGGAGGGGTTTTTTTCTGCCAATTTTAGAGTTAATATTTTTTTGTCTTTTTAATGATCAGCATTTATCGTAGTTTATTAATGGGAGAATAATCATTTGTACACTTGCAGAAAAAAAACTTCTTTTATTTTGAGCAGGCCAGCATATTATTAAGCTCAATTGTGACCATTCAGTCCAAATGATATCTTAAAGCTTCAGGCTTTGTTGTGTATACAACACAACAAGCGTATTAACTGTGCAAGCAACAGTTGTCATCGTACACACAGGCCTGTGTAAGTCCGCCTGCGGCAGCAAATTTCAAATATTTTATCTCAACTTCATGATTTCTTCGCACCATGATTTCACGTGTTCGTGTTGATGAATTCTTCTAAAATAGGCAGGTATCGAGAACTTAAAATGAGGACATGCCAATACATCTGAAATGTGTTTAAACTGTAAACATGTAGTTGCAATAAACATGTTTAATATAAAAAGTCTATGTTCATAGTCTGAACACTTGTGTGTTAATTGTCAGTGAGAGAATGTGTATTTACATACATAATACTTATCATTTCAGCTAAGTTTTCAAGTCCACATGTAACTGTTGATTTGCTCACTGGCAATTTCATGGCACAAATTTCCAGAAAAAAAACCCCTCCCATGTTGAAGTGAGAATACCAGATGCATATATAATAAGTGTTGTGACTGCTCCACTTGTACAATCACAGTCACTAAACAGCCTTTCTTGGTTTCTCATCTACTATGTGCTTCACTCTTGATTAGACTACTTTATATAGTTCTATTATCTGTGGACGCAGCCTTAATCCAAACCGATAACGTTGGATTCAGGGGAGGTAACCATGTAATGTTACAGAATAATCTTTTAGACTTTTTAACACTGGCTGCAGCAAATTGTAAAGTCTCTCCAGACACTCTAGGGACTCACGTCAGCAATTTCAATCAAGAACAATTTTAAACTGTAACAGCGAGAAATATTTAGTACTCTTTTCTGTGTATATATAAAAGTTTTCACAAACATTTTGAAGCAGATCTGCTCTCCTCAGTTGTAGAAATCACTGTGAAGATTACTGAAGAGTTCGCCTTCGCTGACTGGCCTCACGTCAGACAACTTCACCAGGCCTTCCTTCTTTCCGCTGGCACAGAACAGCCAATCAGAATCCAGCTGTGCCAGAACCTCGAGAAACTCCCCGGCAGCATAGGTCATGTGGTTTTCCCCATCAGCTACAAGTTGTTCATTCCGTGTTTCTACATACCTCGAAAGAAGGAATTTTGTTATTAGATATATAATTACGAAACACACATTTTAAAGACGAATGTAATTATCTGGTCTCCAGTTGTAACACAGTACTTTTTTCATCTCTAACAACATTCCGAACAGACCATTAGGCAAACCATCTAGCCTCTTAACTGACCAGTTGACCACTGAACAAATAATCATGCTCTCGACTAGACCTCTTTACACCACTTAGCCAGTACCACATTACATCAAACTGAATTCAAGTTCACGGCACACAATTTCCTCCATCATGCTGTCAGCAATCCCTGACTGACTTCATCTTTTAAATACATTTCTACAGATAATTATCTCTATCTGACTGATTTTTGACATTTTGCTTAAGAATACATGCATTTCACTTATACGCCAGCTGCCAGCATTATGGTGGAAGGACACAGTCCAAGGGAAAACTGACAACCATCCGCAGGTTGCTGGCAGATCTTGTCAATCCTATCTCTTCCTCTCACTTGTAATAGAGGGCTATGCATGTGTGGTTAGTCCAAAGGGCCATAACCCTGAGTGTGGGAAGGTGGCCAGTAGAGGGCTCAGGGGAAGAGAGGAGCATGGAGAGGGAGAGGATGACCAGCAGTTTTTATGTGTGTATGGTGGTGGCCACATGTGTTTTGTAGTGTCTTGTAAAGGAAGTCTTTTGTGGTGAATACAAGGATTACATGTACCCGTACTGGATGTGTTGTTGACTCTTTTCAGATCTTCCCGTGTACATTACGTGCCTACAGATCTATTTACTATGAACACATCCAATTAACACCATTAAGATTACTCTTATTCCATATACTTATTCAAACCGCAATTCCATATGCATATTAATGTGATGTCAATCTTAATGCAGTTAATACTCATTAATGTATTGCTCAAAGTCAATCTCATGTGGTTAATGCCCATTAATGTATTACTCAATGTCAATCAGTGTGGTTTATGCTCATCAATGTATTATTCAGTCAATCTTAGTGTGGTTAATGCTCATTAATGTATTGATGAAAGTCTATCTTAGTGTGGTTAATGCTTATTAATGTATTGGTGAAAGCCAATTTTAGTGTGGTTAATGCCCATAATGCATTGCTGAAAGTCAACCTTAGTGTGGTTAATACTCATTAATGTATTGATGAAAGTCAATCTTAGTGTGGTCAATGCTCATTAATGTATTGGTAAAAGTCAATCTTAGTGTGGTTAATGCTCATTAATGTATTGCTCAAAGCCAATCTTAGTGTGGTTAATGCTCATTTATGTATTGCTAAAAGTTCATCTTAGTGTGGTTAATGCTCATTAATGTATTGCTAAAAGTTCATCTTAGTGTGGTTAATGCTCATTAATGTATTGCTAAAAGTTCATCTTAGTGTGGTTAATGCTCATTTATGTATTGCTAAAAGTTCATCTTAGTGTGGTTAACACTCACAAAAGCAGGCTGTCAACTAAGAGGATACATCACATTTTACATGCCTGATATACATATTGCCAGCTAATAATCTAACTCCTCTAAATTTGAAAAAAAAATTTTTGCAAATTTTTCCACTTTGACAATCCAACCACAGTCATAAAGCTGTGATTTAAAAATATGCTCCTTTGGCTTTTATACCCAAACAATGTCACTTTCCAAATAAGAACTGCTACTTTTCAGTTTATCTTGGGATTTTGACAGAAGATTTTTTTAATTAAAATAAAATGCCCTATTTTGTACAAAATTAACAAAATTTCCAACCGCACTACTATTGTTTCTGATATGGTCATACCAAGATATAACTTTTAAAGGATCATTTAGTGGTTAAATATAAAAAGATACAAACAAGGAGATAATAAATTGTGGTTTCATGTAATTATGATCAACATTTAAAATAAGAAAAGAACAGTATGATTTACCTGTGTTAACTAAATATTACAAAACAGAGCTGAGCATTACTGAAGCCGTGTGCCTGTCTGACGGCTATACATAGTCCAGCACCTGAAAACATCACAACAACAACAATAACAAGTCAAGGAAGAACAGAAGCTGTGCACAAAGTCATAGTGTGGGAGGGGGGGGGGGGGGGGCGCACTTGTGCAAAACATAGATCAGACAGTCAAATAAATCTGAAGAAAACTGAAAGAGTGAAAGATGATGTTTAGGTGGAATCGCATGTTCTCAAAATTCAGAGAAATCTGACTAGTTTTGAGAAATAGAATTTAAAACATGAAATTAGCGACTCACTTTGGCCGATGTTTAGAGTTCTATTCATCTAGGGACATACTACGATTTGTTTAAAGGTTGGACATTTGTGAACTGTCATTCAAAAGCATTTTTACTTCACATTTTTATATGGCAACTGCAGTACATTTTTCCAAAAATTATCAATGAACAGCTGTGCCTTCTGAATTTCAAATCTGGTTGACAAAAACAGAACAATCCATTTTCACATTTTATAGCAATTAAACCTGCATGCCATAAGTCTACTAGCAGGGGAAGTATGTGTTATTGTCAACAATGAGGTGACAATGACAGAAAGCACTCACAAAATAGGCCTACCTCAATGTACATTCAGTGGTGCCATAAATCAAAAACCTCCACACAAAGATGAATGAATGAGCATAATTTCACTATGACACATTCTGATACCAAAGAAGAACTTACGAAAGCCAATAAACACTGAACATACTCATAATAAGACTTAGGTACAATACAATCTACCCTGCAGTACATTTCCGACAAAGGTACAGAGCACCAGACATGCCACAGAGTGAAATATTACAACATTTTAGCCAAACTTGTATTAAAAGAAATAAACACATGCATGTGCACACAGAAATTGTAGCATTCAAAAACAAATTCAATCAAATTCAAAACTCCCATACCTATACTCAGGCATTTTGAATTTCTCTGTTGTAGTTTCACTGGCTGCTCCAGATGGTGTGGATGTTTCTGATTGGTCAGATGATGAGGATGATTTCGATTGGTCAGAATCTGATGATGAGCCTTCAGTTGTGTTTCGCAGCATCTGAGTGGTTGAGCTTTGAGGCACATGTGATGAGGTACTCTGCTGATTGGTGGACTGAGCTGATGATGCTGATCGGTTAGAACTTGACGACGACCTCTCACATTTGCTATTTGCACCCGAGCAGGAGTGAACTGGAATTTTTTCCATGCTTCTCACGATGTTGGCATTGCCGTCAACTTCATTGAAACGTGATGAAGCACATGAATCAAACGTCAGCGACAAGGTAAGCTTCTCTGACTCCACGATGCCGGAGTAACATCCCACCGCTCCCACCAAAGACCCCGCAGGGGATTCCGGTTTAGGAGGTGCACTGGGGGGTAAGGTTAGCACGGGACCATCAGCCAGGGTAATCTGATTAGAAGACTTCTTAGCTTCTGCAACTTTTTCTGTGACAGTTTTGGGAATTTCTGGATTAGCAGGTATTCTGGAAGACGGTGGTTTTGGGGATTCACTTTTGAACGTGCTCACGGTGCCGTAATGATCTGAAACGACATCAATGTCCCTCAGAGCTTCGCCATTCCCTAAGGGTGTCCAGCTCCAGCGTTTGGGTTTCTGGGGCCTGACGTCACAATCCTTCTCTTGGAGTTGTTGTTGTTGTTTTGAGCCAGTGGGTAACAACAGTTTGTCAAACAGTCTGATGAGGTCAAAAGAGTTTTTTGATTTTGAAGGAGATGATGCCATGGAAGAAGCAGATGAAGGCGACACCAAGCTGTTCATTGAGGCTGATGTGGGTTTGTTTGCGTGCTGAGCCAGTAGAGTTCTCGGTGGTTTAGGTGGCGGAATGACACCCTGGTTACCGGCCACAGGGGTCCTTCGGACATCGCGCCAGGTCTGTACAGGACTATGCACGTCACTGCTTGAGCAGGAGGACTCCGTTCCTGGTGTCTGGACCCTTGGCGTTCCTCCATTGTCACTGTCACCTTCAAAGTAATATTCAGTGACATCCCGGCGGTACACAGGTACAACGCCTTCGATTTTACCTGCGGCCAGGTGATAGAGTTTGGTAGCAAACCTGGACATGCCGTGGCTGCTCTCTGTCTGTGAGTCTTCATCAGATGTAAGGTTACCCTGCGGAAGGTTTTGTAAACTGCCCAAGTCACGTTCACTTGAACTTTCCGGTTTGGTGTATGCACAAGCACTGCCACTGCTGCTGGAGTCCACGCTCTGTGACTTAACAAACAGCTCTCCTTTGGTTCCCGGTAGACACTGTTCTAATTTATCCTGACTTCCTGCAACTGGACCAACTGATGACGTCGATGAGCCACTACTTAACATGGTCAGACTGCGCACTGCACGATTGTGCAGCCTAGAAACCTTAGGAGACCACTGCTGCGCCATGTTTGAAACCAAACTCTTTGCACGAGGCAGGGTGTTTGACATGTAAGAGCCCCCTAGCCAACTCCACGACGTTTTGTTAGATGCAGGAAGCTGACTGTGTTCCATTCCCCCGCTGGTTATCTCCCCTTTCACACTGCTTTTTAACACCAGGTGCCCATCAGGATTGTTGACATGTGACTCTTCTTGACCAGTCACACTCAAAGTTCCCCCTTGAAGCTTGTTGGTGTGATATGCCACCACAAAACTTGTGTCCAGCTGAAACGGTAGAATAGCCAATGGCTGAAGGGACACCAGCATCTCATCAAACGCCCTCTGTAATGACGTGTGACTTAGACAGAGGATAGAATCGGCCTCGTACAGCTTGCCCACCACTTTGTCCTTATGTCTTGTGTAGCCCATCCAGAAGTCCAGCAGACGCAAACTGCAATCAGACACCATCACTCATATACATACATATTATATAAATAATATCTTTATTTATGGAAGGTAGCTCGGTCAACTTCAAATGAATCTGTTCTTCCCCAAGGCCTTCACATAGAAAACAAATACACAGGAAACATGCCCAATCCAGAGGCAAATCGAAATATAGATTAATACATATATAAAACACGATAAAGCATCGTGTAGTTTGAAAAGTCAAGTTACATACATTCATACATACAAAAAGAAACCATGCAACCAATTGTGCTGTCAACGCAACTGTTCCAACCAGCAGAAGAACGGTAGTGGGAGAACAACACAACCCATTGCGCTGTTCCAACCAGCAGGAGAAGAACGGTAGTGGGAGAACAACACCACCAATTGTGCTGTCAACGCAACTGTTCCAACCAGCAGGAGAAGAACGGTAGTGGGAGAACACCACCACCAATTGTGCTGTCAACGCAACTGTTCCAACCAGCAGGAGAAGAACGGTAGTGGGAGAACAACACCACCAATTGTGCTGTCAACACAACTGTTCCAACCAGCAGGAGAAGAACGGTAGTGGGAGAACAACACAACCAATTGCGCTGTTCCAACCAGCAGGAGAAGAACGGTAGTGGGAGAACAACACCACCAATTGTGCTGTCAACGCAACTCTTCCAACCAGCAGGAGAAGAACGGTAGTGGGAGAACAACACCACCAATTGTGCTGTCAACAGAACTGTTCCAACCAGCAGGAGAAGAACGGTAGTGGGAGAACAACACCACCAATTGTGCTGTCAACACAACTGTTCCAACCAGCAGGAGAACAACACAACTGTTCCAACCAGCAGAAGAACGGTAGTGGGAGAACAACACCACCAATTGTGCTGTCAACACAACTGTTCCAACCAGCAGGAGAAGAACGGTAGTGGGAGAACAACACCACCAATTGTGCTGTCAACACAACTGTTCCAACCAGCAGGAGAAGAACGGTAGTGGGAGAACAACACCACCAATTGTGCTGTCAACACAACTGTTCCAACCAGCAGGAGAAGAACGGTAGTGGGAGAACAACACCACCAATTGTGCTGTCAACACAACTGTTCCAACCAGCAGGAGAGGAACGGTAGTGGGAGAACAACACCACCAATTGCGCTGTTCCAACCAGCAGGAGAAGAACGGTAGTGGGAGAACAACACCACCAATTGTGCTGTCAACACAACTGTTCCAACCAGCAGGAGAAGAACGGTAGTGGGAGAACAACACCACCAATTGTGCTGTCAACACAACTGTTCCAACCAGCAGGAGAAGAACGGTAGTGGGAGAACAACACCACCAATTGCGCTGTTCCAACCAGCAGGAGAAGAACGGTAGTGGGAGAACAACACCACCAATTGTGCTGTCAACACAACTGTTCCAACCAGCAGGAGAAGAACGGTAGTGGGAGAACAACACCACCAATTGTGCTGTCAACACAACTGTTCCAACCAGCAGGAGAAGAACGGTAGTAAGAGAACAACACCACCAATTGTGCTGTCAACACAACTGTTCCAACCAGCAGGAGAAGAACGGTAGTGGGAGAACAACACCACCAACTGCGCTGTTCCAACCAGCAGGAGAAGAACGGTAGTGGGAGAACAACACCACCAATTGTGCTGTCAACACAACTGTTCCAACCAGCAGGAGAAGAACGGTAGTGGGAGAACAACACCACCAATTGTGCTGTCAACACAACTGTTCCAACCAGCAGGAGAAGAACGGTAGTGGGAGAACAACACCACCAATTGTGCTGTCAACACAACTGTTCCAACCAGCAGGAGAAGAACGGTAGTGGGAGAACAACACCACCAATTGTGCTGTTAACACAACTGTTCCAACCAGCAGGAGAAGAACGGTAGTGGGAGAACAACACCACCAATTGTGCTGTCAACACAACTGTTCCAACCAGCAGGAGAAGAACGGTAGTGGGAGAACAACACCACCAATTGCGCTGTTCCAACCAGCAGGAGAAGAACAGTAGTGGGAGAACAACACCACCAATTGTGCTGTCAACACAACTGTTCCAACCAGCAGGAGAAGAACGGTTGTGGGAGAACAACACCACCAATTGTGCTGTCAACACAACTGTTCCAACCAGCAGGAGAAGAACGGTAGTGGAAGAACAACACCACCAATTGTGCTGTTCCAACCAGCAGGAGAAGAACGGTAGTGGGAGAACAACACCACCAATTGTGCTGTTCCAACCAGCAGAAGAAGAACGGTAGTGGGAGAACAACACCACCAATTGTGCTGTCAACACAACTGTTCCAACCAGCAGGAGAAGAACGGTAGTGGGAGAACAACACCACCAATTGCGCTGTTCCAACCAGCAGGAGAAGAACAGTAGTGGGAGAACAACACCACCAATTGTGCTGTCAACACAACTGTTCCAACCAGCAGGAGAAGAACGGTAGTGGGAGAACAACACCACCAATTGTGCTGTCAACACAACTGTTCCAACCAGCAGGAGAAGAACGGTAGTGGGAGAACAACACCACCAATTGTGCTGTTCCAACCAGCAGGAGAAGAACGGTAGTGGGAGAACAACACCACCAATTGTGCTGTTCCAACCAGCAGCAGAAGAACGGTAGTGGGAGAACAACACCACCAATTGCGCTGTCAACACAACTGTTCCAACCAGCAGGAGAAGAACGGTAGTGGGAGAACAACACCACCAATTGCGCTGTTCCAACCAGCAGGAGAAGAACGGTAGTGGGAGAACAACACCACCAATTGCGCTGTTCCAACCAGCAGGAGAAGAATGGTAGTGGGAGAACAACACCACCAATTGTGCTGTCAACACAACTGTTCCAACCAGCAGGAGAAGAACGGTAGTGGGAGAACAACACCACCAATTGCGCTGTTCCAACCAACAGGAGAAGAACGGTAGTGGGAGAACAACACCACCAATTGTGCTGTCAACACAACTGTTCCAACCAGCAGGAGAAGAACGGTAGTGGGAGAACAACACAACCAATTGCGCTGTTCCAACCAGCAGGAGAAGAATGGTAGTGGAAGAACAACACCACCAATTGTGCTGTCAACACAACTGTTCCAACCAGCAGGAGAAGAACGGTAGTGGGAGAACAACACCACCAATTGCGCTGTTCCAACCAGCAGGAGACACTTACATCATATTACACTCAGCACTGGGGATATGTTCACACAAAACTGATGAAATACAGCTTCCTGTCATTTTGCCTCCATTACTGTTCATGCAAACGCTTAAACAGTAGCAACCTACAGGCCCCGACACTATGGCCAAAGCTGAACGAGGTAACCAAAGCGTTACTGTTATAGTGATTTATTGGGCGTCACTTTCTACAGATTTAGAACCCGACTTGAAATACTGTGTTGTTGTTGTATTTAACACACAACTTACTTCAACAGGCCAAAAATGAAGGCCTCAAATTTCTGTCTCATGGAGACAAGGTCAGACCTGTTCCTGACATCCTTCACAAGGTCGTGGACAGCTCGGGTGGATGGACCTACAACCAGAGAAACCAACATTTCAGTTTTTAGAAAACTGACGAAGACATCTAGCCATTACATCAGAACTCATGTCAATGATGTAAGAGATGAACATGACTGACATGTTTGAAGGTAGCTAGGAGCCAAAGATACCTACTGCAATGAAACGCAAAGACACAATGAATTTGTGTGAATGAGCAATGTGTCACATGACGCAAACTTTTGGAAGAATCAGGCCTTTCTATCGACGTAGGCATTTGAATTGTCAAGATTTTACCAGATAGGTTTAGATGTCATTTAGAAAGTGAATTAAGTAACAGTATTATCGTTATTAGGGATTACACTTTCTGGGTATAGCACAGATTCTAGTGCTGAAATTTTGGCTGAGACCACTGCGGGTTTCGAACCAACGACCTCAGAGTCAGGCACCTAACCGCCAGCAATACATGTCAACCGTCTAGACCACTCGACCAACAATTTGGTCTCAGCCAAAATTTCAGCACTAGAATCTGTGCTATACCCAGAAAGTGTAATCCCTAATAACGATAATACTGTTAAGATTTTACCATTTGAAAATACCCTAAATGACCTAAAATGTCGTCCACGACTAAGCTGATCATTTATCCATGTTCTGAGATTTCAACTGGTGTTAGAAAGGTGTTTCGAGAATTTTTTGGAAGTTATGATGACATACTAATAGGAAAATAAAAGTTTTCAGCTTCAAAAGTAATATTTAATGACATTTATTTGGCTCTACCTATGTACTTTGGTGTTCGAAGGTGAACACATAAACAGAAGTCCCTGATAAATGTTAATACTACCTTGTATGGGGGGAAAAAGTCTGCTTCTCCAACACTGGAGACTCACCCAGCTCTGCTGATACTTCAGCCACTCTCCACACAGTGACCTGAATACGACCGAATACATGGAGACCAGACATGTACGGCTTGAGTCCATCGCTGATGATACGAGCAATGGCAGGGCAGAGCTGTGACAGGACCAAGTGACCTACTTCTGGGGTGTCCACGCTGTTCCCAAGACGTAGCTGGGATAAAGAGACGTCAACCATATAGACCTTGTCTCAAGGTGTATAATACCACATTGCCAGAATACAAGAGATGTATTATATAGTTACAAGGTGACTCAATGATAGGATATACAAATATATGAACATTACTGACAGAATATATTTGCGTATCCTATCTCTGAGTCACGATTTAACGAATTTATCCTGCAAAGACCCGTCAATTCAGTGCAGAAGACCGGTGTATAGTTGAATCGCTTCAGTGAAGTGACCATTGTTGGACCCCAACGAAGGGAGATAACCTACTCAGCAGACACATTTTGACATCATCAGCAGGATTCAAGAATATATCTGTACTCCACGTGACCACTGTTGTCCAATGAAAAGTGGGTATTTTGTCTGATGTGGGATAAATACATTTATTGTCTACACCTAAACTAACGTCACTCATTAATGTGCATACTTCTACATTGGAAAGTGATGATAAAACAAATGAAACTATTTATTTTTTGTACATATTTGAAAAATCAATGTTGTGCAAGATTGATCCAACTGTCAAACCACCTTGTCGAATATCATTGAAGTATAAATTAATGCTTTATACTTATACTTAAAAATGTGTATTTTTATTATCCAATGTTGATCTTTCTTACAGGGATGTGCAATGCAATGTTATCAATGGTAACAAGAAGATACATTCACATTAAATGTTATTTGTATGTCACATTTACAAATGTTACATGTTAAGTTTCATAATATAAATTGAAACAGAGTTGAGCTGAGTGTATTACCTTGTCAAAGGGCCCTTTGCTCTGTGAGAAGTGTGCCACCAATGCTTCGGCGGCTCTGCATATGTCAGACAGGTAAACTGTGGAAGAGAGAGTTAATCCCATCAGGAGTATGTACATAAGAAACTGCCACTCATGTGAAACAGGTAACTATAGGGTTTCTAGTCTGCTGTGACCCAGGTGGTGAAATCCTTCAATCATTACACATACGTGTAGATTTAAGCATACCGTGATGATCAATAGCCGTTAATCAAGGAGTTAGTTAAGGTCACATTTCGTGACTGAAATAAACCCCTAACAAGAAGCCTGTACTGTTTAAGCCAAAGACAACACTCATACATTTACATATACATACATATGTATATTACATATACATTTTGATCAGACCTTTTTTTTTTGTTTTTTATTTGTATTCCAAAAAATGTCAGTGGTCCTTCTCGTCGAAACCACGACGAACCAGCCAGTCATTCACTCTGTTCAATTGTCTAGCCAATTGTTGAACATTTCAAGTAAATTCTCGTATGTATCAAGGACTGGCAGTTGATTTACTAAATGTCATGCACTTACCTCTCTTCTTCTCCATACACGTGACATTTGTGTCAGAGTTGTGGCTCTCTCCCATCCCTCGGGGGAGAGGACAGCAAACTCTGAGGGTGGGGCGTCAATACTGGAGTCTTCATCTGAAGCAACGTGGACGTGCAGGGGAGCTGAGGGCACGGGTACACCTGTAATCAACAGGTGAGAAAATTAGGACTCGATAGTATTGTAGCCTGTGTAAGAGTTTAGCATAAATGAGCACTGGGCCCAAGATTTCCCTGTGACTACACTTTGTGTTGAGGAGGAAAGACGCCTTCTTGCATCTGTAATCAGAGGATGAGACAATTATACATCACTGTGGCACTGATTCATATTATCTTGTCTCAGAGCCACCATAACTGAAGGTCCACGGGTTTCCCTATGATTTTGACAAAAAGACACAGCTACACCTGCAATAACCAAATGAGTGAAAACACCAGCACCGAGACAGAAATTTTGGTCACGCCAGTTGCATTAAACACCGGTCCAACAGTCCTACATGTAGCTTTGATTAACCAGTACTTAGTTCAGCACAGTGACATCACCTACATGTAAAACCAATCATCTCAGAACATGGCAAGAAGCTGTACACTTATGTACATGCAGAGTCAGGTTATTCGTTTATAACTGAAGGACCAACTAATATCCAGGAAAACTAGCAGGTCTCTATTAATGAAACTGTCAGGTGACCTTTTTCAATTTTGACTGGTTTTTCAACTGGTCTTCAAAACAAACTTCAAAAAAAGATTTCACCCCAGGAGAGTTTTAGACCCCTTCTTACCCTAATTTCTCAGCCTTTTCAGATAGGAAAGATCAACCTTTCAGAAGAATTTATGCACAATTTTATTTCGAATTTGTAGACAAAACTACACAGGTCGGATTGGCCAGTTTCAGGGCTTCACAAAAAGTACAATATCATCAGTCTGCACAGAAAAAGACCTTCAGAATATGCTTGAATAAACATCCTGCAAACATGTGAAAAGGTTGGAGAAATAGTGTGTAACTGATCTGACAAGTGGCATTACTGTGTAACTGATCTGACAAGTGGAATTACTGTGTAACTGATCTGACAAGTGGCATTACTGTGTAACTGATCTGACAAGTGGAATTGCTGTGTAACTGATCTGACAAGTGGAATTACCGTGTAACTGATCTGACAAGTGGCATCTACTCATTCCCTCGTCAAGGCTGGGTCTGAACTCACAATATAAAGTACAGGGCCCATATACAATAACACTGCCTATTCTCAAATTTTCACTCCACAAACAAACAGAAAGACATTACTGGAAAGGCACATTTGTCACATGAGTATCATATGTGAGCTCATGATCATGTATCAAGGGTTAATTCCCAGGACCTAATTTATAATCTCCCACAGTCACATGTGATTACATATGGTCGCCACATTAGGCCGTTCTTCTTGTGAGCTCTTTCTTGTTTAAAGGAAATGCATGTACAATGTATGACTAAAGAACAGGAAGTGAAGGCGCTCAGGAAATATGCCAGCCATGAAATTCAAACATACCGTAATTCTCCAACCATTTTGCATGTTTGCACGGCGTTTATTCAAGCATATCTGAAGGTATAATTCTTTTTAGAATAATAAACTTATATCTTTTGTGAAGCCGTGAAATTGGTCAAATCCAATCAATGTATTTGTTTATTTACTTGATTGATGTTTTACTCAAGAATATTTTACTTATACGACGCCAGCCAGCATTACTTCATTTATATGTAATACAAATCACATTCACTTGTCATTCCATAATTCTTCTCATTTTTAGGACAGACATTAGTAGTGCTGAAAGCAGAGAATTACACTTCTCCCCTAGTCTTTTGGAAAAGTAAAGATATGAATACACTGTTCGTTAGGTATACTAAACATGTGGAAAAGATAAACTAAATATTTCAAGCTATAATTACATGTATTTTGGCTAAAAAGAGCAGACAAGGTGTCCCAAAGATTAGACGAATTAGGCTATTGTCACAACTGAGCTACCATACATGTGTATTCTTTAACAAAGTAATTACACCATTATGCGTTTTTTTTTTTTTACAGGATGCTCATTATTGGCAGGCATATTTTACAGGCACTGAAGGATAAATGAATAAGTACTATGAAAATAGGGGTATGGTTTTAAAGAAAATGAAGGAAGATCAGCAGAAGAAAAATTTCACATTTGAGGCATATTTCGGATTTTATGCATATTTCTGTCAATGGCTGAGAATATTCAGAAATGACATTATCAATGAACATACTGGGAAGGCTGGACCAGCTTTGTACCCTTAATTTGGCTCCCAAATCATATTTATACAGGTAATAAATGATAATACTTGCTTGGGTTTCTTACCTTAAACAAGTTTAACAATTTTTCAGTCATACGATGATAGCAAAATGTACTGGTACATGTCCATGCTGTGTTTATTTATCTATTTATTTATTTGCAGGCAGCATTATGCAAATCAAGTACACATGGTATACTAACAATTGCTCCTTATGCAATGCCAGTGCACTGTGTATAATACAGCCTGATATATAGGCCAGTGGTAGCTGAACCTACAGAATGATACCAGCCGGCAAAATCAGGAGACCAAGTTCTGGTAAATCAATAACCTGCTAGGCCTGGCTTCTGCTCTGGCTGCCTGGCCTGTACCAGTGTGCCAGGTTAAGAGAGTAGATGTGCTGTGGGGTGGGGGGTAGTGGGGGGGGGGAGCAGTACCATCAGCTGACACTGCTGATGAGGATGTGGACGGATTCATTCAAACCAGGTGGGGGAGTTATAGTGTGGTAAGTAGCAGGAGGAGGCCAAGGAGGGGGTATTGCCTGTAGAGCAGCACATTGACAGTAAGGATACTAAATGGAATGTGTGCTTTATTGCTCACCTATAAACATGCAGACGTTTACACTTGTGTACACTAAGCTACATGTTTACATCTACATTTACAGTATAAATATGTAGACTAAGCTACATGTTTACATGTACATTTACAGTATACATGTGTACACTAAGTTACATGTTTACATGTACATATACATGTGTACACTAAGTTACAAGTAACATGTACATTCACTGTATACATGTGTACACTAAGTTACATGTTTACGTGTACATTTACTGTAAGTATACCAGTGAGGAAATATATTTCACCTTGAAGATGTCAATCTAGTTAATAAATTATACCAAAAACTGTGAGGAAATTTACTGACATTCTCAACCCAAAACAATTATTGAGATATTGCACCTTGTTTTTCCTAAGTGACATGTTGAAAGAATCTAGCCATTAAGCAATGTTAAGTAATTTTACATGCTGTTGATTTGCAAAATTGTGGACAAATCACATGAGAATCACAACCTGTTTTACCTGTCTTGGAGTTTGCATGCAGAGCGAGGAGAGTGAACAGCTGAGTGTTACATGTATAACATGGGTTAATGAGAGACTCTGACCTGGTTCATCACCACCCATCTTAGTACATTAAATCCATGGAAGGAATCAATGAGATACAGTCCAAAATTTTCTAGCAAAATAAGAATAATTTGATCCAGATAATAATACTATCAGGCCTGTTTTTGTGTTCATTGGAAGCATCAACTTTCCTGAAGACGAAAAATGACCACTAATTTTACCACGAAAAATGCATTTTTTAAGCAAAGAAAAAGCAAAAAACACCTTTGTTTTGGTGCCAAAACATTTTCCAGCATGATATTACATCATCTTTCTAACCAACCTTCAGAGATCTTTTCCAAATCAATAGGACTCTCAGGCAAATTGTGTAACTATCTTAAGTGACCTTAAAATTCCACAATACAAGAACTTTTTTTTTTGGAGGGAAATAATGTCATGTGATATTACGTCTGGTGCTAAAATTTACACTTTCCCCACAAAGATATCACCCCACCTTCCGAACACCTCTCAAAGCACATTTCTAAAATCAACAGAACTCCCAGATTCTGGAAAAATGAGCAACTTAGACATGGATGAAATTTCAGACCATTTAGGGTAGTCATGGATGACATTTTATGTCATTTCCCGTAACTTATTCAGTGTACATCTATCTCCGCACCCCCGCAAATTCAAAGAAGGAAGAAAAATACCCAGCCATTTTGCCTTTTAATAATCCTAGCATGCCTCGCAAACTTGTAGAGACATTGATAACCTCGGGTCTTACATATACATTATAAGATGGGTTTATTTACGTAGGTCAGGTGTCTGGTATTACCTTTGGGTGAACTGTCAACAGCCCATGGCCCTGGGTGGGGCACCTGTTTGGGTGTGGTCTGACCTTGTGACGCCGACGAGGGTTTACCCGCAACAGGGGAAGTGCTCTGCTGGCGTTTTGGTGAACACTGAGGGCTGGGCAATGGAGAATGAAATGACACTTCAGACGCAAAACTGACACTTTTACGTTTTTCCTTCCTCTCCATGCTGTCATCATTGGCCTCGCTGGATTGCGTTTCGCCAAAGGTGCCACTTCCGCTCGCTATCTTGGCTAAGTCGCCTGATGGTGTTTTCTCTGGCCTCATCACGTCTGGTGCATCTCCCCCGCAGGCACACTGACGCGCCGTGAGAGGAAGGTGGACGTCCTGCATATAGGTTGTTCTGTACCAATCCATCATGTCAGCAAACTGCGAACTGTCCAAGTTTTCATAAAGACAGTCCACATAGAGGGGATGTCCATCGCATGCATACGAATGACGGTGATTGGTCTTAACTCTTGCCCCAGGGGTAAAGTAACCTTCGTACAATCGGAATGGGTCACTCAGGGACATTGATCTACATCGCCGTTCAAGTTTGCGTCTCCGTAGGCATGACTTTAACGGTTTGCGATCCTCGCCTCCACTTCCAGAGCTATTCCCGCCCGACAGATTATCACTGGAGCCCCTTTGAGAGTCTGTTTCTGATGATCCTTGATCAGCGTGGTGCCAGTTTCGTCCTCGCCGTAAGACCACCCCGTTACTCGCTAAAACCGTGCAAGCTGCCTCTGTTGCACCACTTGCACAAAAGTTTTTCGACATTCTGTCCGGGTTACTGCCGTTCTCCGGGGAGCTTGAAGACTCATTTTCGTGCACAGAGTACATATCATCAGTCGTTCCCAGGCCACTGCTCGAGGAGTGCTCTTCCAAAATCAGCTCCTGGCCACCATCTTGAGCAGGGCCTTCTGGTGGCAACGATTGCCGTGATTTAGAGGGGAGATAACTCTGGTGGGTTTCAGGAAAGCGCTCATACTTGTAAGCGTACATTTTGGTTTCCTGCACTGAAGGTTTGACACACATGCAGGAGTAAAAGTCCATTTTCTCTTCCTCACAAATAAAACTTGGGGGCAGGTGATTGGGCAAACTGTGGTAGTACACACATCCCCCGTCTGTTTCTATAAACTTATGCCGACTATCCCAAACATGACACCCTGCTGGAAACTGATCCGCCATCGGAGGGGAGTGGCGGTTGTCATGGTAACCAGGGTCAATCCCTGAAGAAGTGGAGCTCGTGCTGAAGCCACTGCTACTGGACGCAGACTGGGGTGCATGTCCCGTACCGCTCTTTCGTCCAGATTCAGATCTTGAAGCACGACTATGCCGAGCCTGCCTCTGGGGAGCAACCTCTATGTTGAGTCCCTCCACGACTTCACCTGGGTGCATACAAACGTGCTGTTGTAAATTCGGGTAGTATGGCAACGGGTGGAAATTTTGTGGGACCTTAGGAGAAATCCCGCCACAAGGGTTTGTGACCCCACCCACCCTGGGTGTAAAGAACACAGGCTTTGATGGTGATGAAGACGTGGGGCAGGAGCTGGGTTCTGTTGGAACTGGGTGTACCGGAGAACTCGTCGGTGATCTGTCGGTCAGGAAGCTCAGGTCCGGCAGTGAACGGTGGGAGTAGAAGCTTTGTGTATTTCGTCGGCTAGGGGAGAGGCTGGAGCCTCGTTTCTCGCGCAAGTTGCAGCGTGGCACAACAGCGTCATACGTTGGAAATCGTCGTTCCTCCTCCTGGCCGATGGGTCCGATGCTGTGTGGCCGTATCAGTGCGCAGCGTCTGGCCCCATCCTCACAGTCAGGAGGTCTTCGCACTTGAGCAGACCGGGACAATCTTGTCGGAGAGGGCTGAGGAGAAGGTACTTTCTGAGATTCGGGACTTGGGGGATGTTTCAGGCAGGGGAAAGCTTCGCATGGTCTATCAGGGGATGTCTGCATTTGTTTGTCACTCAACAACTGCCTGTCTGGCGAGGAGGTTTGAATTCCACAGTCCCGAGTGTTTGGCGGAAACTGTGCTGAGAAATTTTTAGTACCCTGCCATGGTGTGACTGGATCTGCCAGGAACTGAGCAGGACACTGGGTTTCCCTTTCTGTGCCAGACAAGGAAAATGCGCTTGGGCACGCATGTAAGCACCTGGCCGGTGACGAAAGGCTTCTCTTATACGTCCTCGGCAATGTGTGTCCCCGTTTATATCCACCAGGTTCAGAGGTCTGAGGAGACGTCTGAACACCTGTGAACTTCTGATCCATGTGGCCTGGAAACTTTCTCTGCCGGATGTCCGTGCTAGTCTCACTTTCGGACGAATACGTATAAAACCTTGGTGGGAGTTTCATCGGTCTTTGGGGCAGAGTGGAGGGCTTATCCTCTGCTCCACCTTGGTCAGAAAACACACTGTCCTTGCCTTCACTGCTTAACATGTTTCCTTCGCCAAGATTCTGGTCGCTTAAACGATCCGTTCTCATCTTCTGGTAAATTTCCACCAACGAGGTTGCAGATCCTCGTAGCATTTCGGCAGCACTCTCGTCACTGCCTGTGTCTTGTGAACTGGTCACTTCCAGACACCCTGACATCTTCTCTAGCCAGTTCTGCATGTACAAATCTGGCATGCTCTTGCTTGTACTTTTCTCCTTGGTTGCCGTGTCCTGACTGGAGTTTGCAGAAAGCTTTCGTCGCTGTTTGACATTCCTCCAGGAGGTCAATCTACCCTGCTTATCTGCTCCCTCAATGCTTTCTGTAGATGTAGCTTGTGATGTCATGTGCCTTCGGTTCATGCCACTGTTTTCTGAGTGACTTCGGCAAGGTGCTGGGGCTGTCCTGGACTGACCGGAATGCCGAGTTGATGACCGATGGTTTCCTAAGTCGACATGCGTCTGAAGACTTGCAGAGATCGACCCCTCCATATCATCTTGTGACGTACAGTTTGACTGCGAGCGACTGCCTTGTTGATCGCTGGACCATGATCCCTGGGACATGACCGAAGCCAACGACGTTGTTTGCTTCCCACGGTGGCTAAAGAATGATAACATATACAGTTCTTTTTTCGTCCCACAGTCTACTTGAAACTTGGATGTATCGGAGGTGCTTGCACTTCCTGTCATCGCTCTCGCACCTTTATCCAGGCTGTCTGTAGAGATGTGCGAAGGCATCTCATTCGTCGGGGTTGGAGTAAACAGGGGACCATCACTGATCTGCAGCATGTCACTGGAACACATCATCTCGCGTTCACTTGTGGACATATCCACAGAGTTATGTTCACTGGCGGAGAGTTCCGATTCATACTGACTCGCTCTAATACTTCCGTCGACCGTTGACGACGCCTCGTTCACGTCAATCGTCATTGTGTCTGAGAATTCCAAAATGGATGGCGTTGAAACTCCTTCGGAAGGCACAGTTTCAAGGAGCGAGTCTTTTAAATTGGTGTCAAACTGAACGGAAAAGTCTTCATCATAAAAATAATCATTGCTGAACCCATCCTCCGGCGAGGGAAGATAAGTACTCCCATCGCTTCCGGCACCGCTGGAGCGCACACCATGGGTGGGACTAGCTACTGACGCATCACTACTGCTCTCCTGCATTGGAGGGGCAGATCTGGACCCTCGTGGCGAATAATGTCTAACAGTGTCACTGTCGCTAGACTCCGGGCTCGAGAAGCCAAACGCGTTTCTTGTCTGTTTTGTTGGAGAAAGCTGCTTCCAAGTGATGACAGAGTTTGGAGACCCGGAACTATCGTCCTGATTTGGGCTGTGCTTCTGCCCCCAAGAAATCACGACTTTCTGCTGATCGCTTTCTTGAACAGGTGGCTCTGTTTCAGAATCACCAGGAACACCATTCGTACATTTTACATGAGTTGGCGACAAGTCTTTCCAAGTGAGAAGTGCTTTACTACACTGACTGTTGTCATCTGCACACTTCACGTTCGCTTGCTGATCAGTGACAGTCGGCAAACCATTATCCACGTTCCAGGGCCTTAACGTCTGTGATCCGATTGGCTCGTCCGCAGAGGTCTTCACTCCATGTGAACCACCACCATTTGCTTGGGACACACCATTCCAGGTTTTCTGTCAACAAATAAATACACAAGTTTAATTTTTTTTTAATTCTAAATAACTAAGGTTAACACAATCATTAAGACAGCACTTTCTATCCATGAAAACATAATCTCTTGTTTCAGCCGAAACCAGAAACATTCTGGATCAACAAGAAGATAAATTAAGCATGGTGTAAAGGGATAAAAGAACCTATATCTATAAGCAATTCACGGTGTAAAAGGATAAAAGAACCTACATTTATAAGCAATTCACAGTGCAAAAGGATAAAAGAAGCTACATCTATAAGCAATTCATGGTGTAAAAAGATAAAAGAACCCACATCTATAAGCAAATCATGGTGTAAAAGGATAAAAGAAGCTACATCTATAAGCAATTCACAGTGTAAAAGGATAAAAGAAGCTACATCTATAAGCAATTCATGGTGTGAAAAGATAAAAGAACCCACATCTATAAGCAATTCATGGTGTAAAAGGATAAAAGAACCTACATCTATAAGCAATTCATGGTGTGAAAAGATAAAAGAACCCACATCTATAAGCAATTCATGGTGTAAAATGATAAAAGAACCTACATCTATAAGCAATTCACAGTGTAAAAGGATAAAAGAAGCTACATCTATAAGCAATTCATGGTGTGAAAAGATAAAACAACCCACATCTATAAGCAATTCACAGTGTAAAAGGATAAAAGAACCTACATCTATAAGCAATTCATGGTGTGAAAAGATAAAAGAACCCACATCTATAAGCAATTCATGGTGTAAAAGGATAAAAGAACCTACATCTATAACCAATTCACGGTGTAAAAGGATAAAAGAAGCTACATCTATAAGCAATTCATGGTGTAAAAAGATAAAAGAACCCACATCTATAAGCAATTCATGGTGTAAAAGGATAAAAGAACCTACATCTATAACCAATTCATGGTGTAAAAAGATAAAAGAACCTACAGCAATTCACAGTCTTCATACAGCACCCTCAATGTAAGCCCTCACAATCTCTATTTTCCACAATGAAACATCTAATCGCCTGGAGAGTTCAGCATGGTGCAAAAAGATAAAAGAAACCATACCCACCCTATTTCTTCTAATTTTTGGGACACCGGGTCTGCTCGTTTTAGCCAATATACATGTAACTGTAGCAGGAATTTTGAATTTCTTTTCTCTCACATGATTAGACCATCTAACGAACAACACTCATATCTTTACTTTTCCAAACAGCTGGGAAAAAGCTTCCTTCAGCACTACTAATATCTGTCCCAAAACTAGAAGAGTTATAGGCTATCCTCCAGGTGAAATATCCTCACAAAATATCGACAAGAACAGATGGGGACAGAAAATCTGTGCCTAAGGTGATACACCCAAAGAGGTACATGTAGTCAACACATCTTCTACTCTTCTGCACCATTACCCTCACATCCTTAGGACAAAAATAGACCCAGAAACTTGACACCCCTGCTACTGAGACTACCCTATCATAAAGGGTTACACACATTGCAGGTACGCTTCTTTTTTTCTTTTCTCTCTGACAGGGAAATGTTGAAACTTCAAGCACAAGAGTACAACATAGAAACTGTATTTGTACTGATGAGTAAAGCATATGTTCTGTTTACCCACAAAACTGAACCTTATTCAGGAAAAGACACCCTAACAGCAGTATAGTAGCACTCATTCTAATAGTTCATGAATCACGGATTTTTATACCAACAGCCCTACCCTTACTTCCTCCAGCTACATTAAAAAAGAGTTCCAGATGGAAAGATTGACAGGTAGTATACCAGCATATCTCAAGTACAAATATATAATTATACATAACAAGTTTCATTAAGACAGAGTTGATCAAAACTACCAAACGAAGGCAGCCATTTTGACAAAATAACCTCATTTTAATACACTGATGTGAACAAAGCATCAGGCTTTCAAACACTTAAGATCAAGTTGTTAAAAGAAGATCTTTCAGTATTCCCATCTCTAGCTATCGGGGCCTGTGTCATACCGGCTGAATGTTATAATGATGATATCAGGGACTACATCAGCTAATTTCCAGGATTATGTATTTTATCTACCAGTACAGGTGAAAAATTATTACCTTTTAAATGAAGTGAAATAATGTAGTTCGACATACCAATATAGTTACAAATTCCCTGCCAATATGAGCAGAACGGCTCAGGTCCCATGTGCTGGACATCTGCTTCTAAACAGACTAAAGGCTGTTAAGTATAAAACCCTCTTCTATGATAATAGACCGCATCAGCTTGTGACAGGTAATCAATAGGTGTTAGTGGACAGGTGTGACAGGTAAACTACTGTACAGATCACCATGCAAAGGTATAGAAATGTATGTCTTATAGTACTGACCTTCATAATCACAGTGAAGGGGTACAATTTTCCTTCATATTGCTTCCTTGTAAAGAGTCTTCAAATATTGTCAAGAGTACTTCTCTGGACAGTTATAAATAAACTGCCAATATACACATATACCATTTCAATTTATTGCCTCTGTTGGGTCAGTCACTTACAATATACACAATTACTTTGAATACTGTATTTCACCTTAAGTTTTGGATGTTTCAAGTGACACATTTTTCTTGATTCTGATTGATTCATCCACCCTATAGGGCCATGAAAGCATTGTTTTGTGAATTTCTATTACTTTCGTATCAGAAAAACTTAAGTGTTGGCATCAAAAGCAAGATTTTAAGGCATCTGTAGGCTTCTGGAATTCCATTTTTACATTCCAAACTTTAGCCACGTGCTGATATTCATTCTAAATCCATTCCACTCAGAAATATTCAAACTCAAATCCCATAATTTACAAATGCAGTTTGTTGCATAATATCACTACTTCGAAAACACTCAAATTATCAAGTTGTTTTAATGAAGTTTGGTGACTTTCTTATCAGAAAACTTTGCATTAACTCATTAACTTTGTATTAAGCGTTGGTATCATTAAGGCGTTTGTTTGCTCTGAGAGTCCATGTTTACATCCGAAATTTTAGCTGAAATATAATAGTTTCTGAGTTCTGAATTCATTCAAATTCACTCAACTCAGAAACTATTCAACACTTGAATCCCGTAACTCCGTTTGTTGAGAAACCAAATTTCCTTATGCTTAATCAATCTGCTCAAAGGCAAAACTATGAATAAAATATGAACTTCTTATTGTACACTTTGGCTGGGGACTATTCTATCCATGGCATCTACAAACATATATATACTTTTCTTCATGGAAATAAGGGCAGCGCCCTTAGAAAAATCGATATTCCATTTGCAGAAAACCCATTGCATAAGACAAGAAAACCTGTCAGACATGAACCGTCGTATAAACTCGTCACAACTGCTGAGCATCCTAAAAAAACGAATTGTGCAAGCCGATTTGCAGCTGCTGCCTCATAACAGTTGAAGAATAACAGCGATGCAACATGGGATAAATTACAGCAAATTCGTCTTTCCAGCCAGATTTCTGCAGGGTAAAATCTAATACTGTGCCCCTAAGCAGAACGCTGGCATTATGCCTCTTTGAGGGCAATGGAGCAGCCATTATCCAAGGGAATTTGCTTTTCACCAATCAAACATGTCAAATGCAGTCTGAGTCATAGGACGAGGCGGCGACTGCAACCGTGCGGTAAGAGCCACAAGTATCAGATCAGAGGGCTCAGAGGGGGAGACAGATTTATGAATAAGTCATTTATGTTGTTTTATTCTTTTCACCAGAAACATTTTCCGCTGTAAGTATAGGCCACCCCAAGGCTTACACAATCACACCGCATCAAGGTGAAGTCAAGATACAATGTTTTATGGTCAAAGTCAGTCATAGGCTAACCTGTTTAGCACATTATGCTATCATTTTCCAGCAAAAAAGTATCAAAACAAATCGTTCTACAGAAAACAGAACCTTCAAAAACCATGGGTATAGGGAAATCCTGTCCCTACATAAACTACAGCACATAAAATTGGAACTACCGTCGCCATCAGTCTTTGATCAACATTCCTACTGGGAAAAGGCAAGAAAAACTGGACTTTGTTAATGCTTTAATAATTAGCTTTAATAAATCTGAACACTTCACTCATTCATGCAACACGTTTGTATTTGGAGCTTTTTTATTTGCTGTGCACATGAATGGGTCTACAGCTTTGACATTGTAACAAATCACAATTCTGATTATGGAACAAAATACATGTAAATCGGTCTCATGAAATCTTATCATACAGAAACTGAAAGGAAATCAAAAACGTACAATTTGTGTTTCATGTTACATGTAATATACACTAACATATGGTTATGGCTCCCATGCTCATGGTTGCTGCTGTATTATAGACTTGGCGCTATCATATTACACATGTACCCAGGGCTAGGACTCCAGGGTAGAGCTATGTACCATACTTACAGTGGACTACTAGCTACCAGCACAAAACATGTACCTCTGCAAAACTGAAAAGTTACTATAAAAACCTGATTTTACTATAAAATAATCATGCCTATAAACTCAAAAGTTTACATGTATATTTAATGAAGCCACCATTTCTACTTTTATTCTACAAAGTTACTAATTAACTCTCAATTTTTTTTTCATCTTTCCAGACCTGCTGAATGAGGTTATACTTTACACAGCAAGCTCCACAGCGAAACTTCCACTGCCTAGCATTGCGAAGGTTACTGACCAGAACTGACACAGCAAGCTCCACAGCGAAACTTCCACTGCCTAGCACTGCGAAGGTTACTGACCAGAACTGACACAGCAAGCTCCACAGCGAAACTTCCACTGCCTAGCACTGCGAAGATTACTGACCAGAACTGACACAGCAAGCTCCACAGCGAAACTTCCACTGCCTAGCACTGCGAAGATTACTGACCAGAACTGACACAGCAAGCTCCACAGCGAAACTTCCACTGCCTAGCACTGGTTACTGACCAGAACTGATCCCCAGCACCTGCACCGTCCAAATTTATACTGTCCAGTAAAATGATAATCCACATGTACAATACTACCAAAAAGCAGTGATTATTTAAGTACAGTGTGCTTTACAGTTATAACTGGTACTTAATAAAACTTTGCATACCTTTAATTTATTTATTTGATTTTTGTTTTACGCCGAACTCAGGAATATTTCAGCATTATGGTGGGAAGAAACCAGGTAGAGTCCGGGGGGAACCCACAACCATCCGCAAGTTTCTGGCAGACCGCATACCTTTAATATTTATTTATTTATTTGATTGGTGTTTTACACTGTACTCAAGAATATTTCACTTATGTGACGGGGCCAGCATCATGGTGGGAAGAAAATGCACACAGAAGCAAAACCCATGACCATCCACAGGTTGCTGGCAGACCTTCCCATACCTTTAATAAAATCTTGTGAATGCATATTTTTAAGTCTTACCAAAAACAAAAAGAGAAACCTTTAGTTATTATATTACACATGTACCTCACCATAAGTGTTCAAACAATAAAAGATTTATATGGATGTATACTTTGGGAAATCAGTCCTGATCTGGGACATTGTGCATAGCAACACAATTCTAAAGCATCTGTTGAGAATTATGGGGCCAAATACTGGCCAATGGAGCACAGACCCTGTCACTGCTATTTATTTATTTATTTATTTCATTGGTGTTTTACGCCATACTCAAGAATATTTCACTTATACGCCAGCGGTCAGCATGTTGGTGGGAAGAAACCGAGCAGAACCCGGGGGGAGCCCATGGCCATCTACAGGTTGCTGGAAGGCTTTCCCACATACGGCCAGAGAGGAAACCAGCATGAGCTGGACTTGAATTTACATCAACTGCATTGCTGAGCGGCTTCTGGGTCATTACGCTGCTCTAGCGCGCTAACTAACTAAGCCACAGAGGCCCCTGACACTGCTATTGTGCAGCACTGCTATGTCCTTACCATACATGAGTAAGTGACTATATGTATGTCATCACTGGCTGGGATACAGTCAATGCCACACCAAGCCATACCATCCTCTAGAGCAAGGCTGTGCCCATGGTTGTTGCTGAGCTGACAGTTGCATAGGCGAGAGATCAGGGCTATATCCCTCTGACAACCAAACTATACATTGTAAGTGCAGGTGACCCATCAGTTGAGTAAGTCATATCACAGCTCTGAAATTCTGAGTTGCTATTACTGATCAAGACAAATGTGTCACTTGCCATTGAATCTTGTACAGGTACAGATGCATGTGCGTTTAGCTTACCTGCATACTTTACCTGCTCTGTTAGACTTTTGACTAGAAAGATATAACCACCATGTGGTAGAACTATCCATGGACCCCTTCTCATAGGAGTGGGTAAGTGAAGGTCATTTACCCTTTGCGCGACGAGTGAGTGAGTGAGTGAGTGCTTGGGGTTTAACGTCGTACTCAACAATTCTTCAGTCATATGACGACGAAGGAATCCTTAGAGTGCATGTAATGTGCCTCCATGTTGCAGGACAGATTTCCACCAATCTTTTATCTAGTGGTGCTTCACTGAGACGCCTTACTGAAGGCAAGCAAGCCGCCCTGCCTGAGCCATTATACTGCTACGGGTCAACCAGTTGTTATACTATCCCCTTCATGCTGAATGGCAAGTTACAACGTCCTCTTTTAACCTGCTCATAGGAAGGCAACACCCTGTCATCATCAGGGTTCAAATGACTTTCTTGTTCACTTATCATCTGACTGTTGCTAAACACCAAAATCAAGAACTTTTCCACTTTATATAAACACAATGTACAATGGCAGTTAGATTTATGGGTAGAGGAAATTGGAATGCCTTGGTTAAACCACCAATGTAACTGCCACAGAGTTTTAATTGCAGCTGTAACAAACTTTCTCACCAGATACATTAATTACATCAGAAATTATAACCAAGTGTTTGACTGAGTTGTTTACCTTAGATTCAGTTGCCAGGGTAACCAGAGAGGCTGGATGCATGCGCCTTTGTGCAGCATTGTCATTACAATCCATGGTCCTCTAGAGAGAGCCGCCACTGAGTTTGTGCTGAAAGTGAAAGTGAAGGGTCAAGGTCAATACACACTAATGCCAGAGTGGAAGGGTCAAGGTCAATACACATTAATGCAGGAGTGGCCACATTGGTGTCCATGAACATATTCATTTTAACAAATGTACATCATCTCACTTTTAATGACTTGCTGGTCTAAAATAATTAGTCTTCCTCCTGCCATACAAGTCAAGACTGAAAGTGAAAGTAGACATGCAACTGTTATCCAAGGTCAACATTTCAATATGAAACAGACTCTTCTTACTTTTCCTACATACTTGTGTCATATTTAATAACCCTTTAGATTTAATTGATTGTTTTGGGGGGCTTTTTTCAAGCCATGTTATATTATGGTGATCACAAGCCATACTCAGGAATATTCCACTTATGTTATACAGTCGTCAGTTGTATCAGTTGAGGAAACCGGAGTGATAATCCCATTAAGAGGGCACAAAAAGAAAATTATCTTGAAATTGACCCCATGGAAGCTGCAAATCTGGAAAACTATATACAAACTAAGAAAACAACTTTGTAAACGTCTTAGTTTTTCAAGCCTTTCTCAGACAACTTTAATGTTTGACTAATTCCTCTTATATCATATCATTCATTCAATACCAGGTAGTTTTTCTGTCAAATTTGAGTTCTAAAATGCATAAACTTAAATATCAACAAAAAGACACTGGGATTTTTTTTTTTTTTTTGGAACAAGCTAACCTATGTTACTTAATATCCATCTATATAATAATGAAATAAACACAATCTAAATGACGATACATTTTGTCCATGACTAACTTGCCCTTTTTTCCTGATTTTCAGAGTTCTACTAATTTTAGAAAGGTGTTTTGATGTTTGCTTGGAACATGGGATGATATTCTGCTGGAAAATTGTATGCGTCAGCACAAAAAGTAATATTTTCTGATGATTATTTGCCTCTATAAAAATGCACTTTTGTGGGCTAAATTCTAGGTCATTTAGGACAAACTACATGATGTACACGAACAGTATACAAGTATGTATACTGTATGTAAATACAAGTACATGTACATGTAAAACACTGGAGATAGACATCTATATCAGAGACAACTACTTCAAATCTCTCTAACACAGAGATAATTGGCCTGAAGAGGGCCTATTAACCACACCTACCCTTCATCACAACACTCCCTATGTCCCAGATTTGCACATGTACAGTACTACACTTAAAAAAGTAATCTGTCAATTTTACCAGAAAGTCTGTTGTCTGAGTGATACTTGAACGTATTCTGTTATAATAACACAATATTGTGTCATATTCAACATAACATCATGTTGGCCTAATGCTGACTGAACAGAATACATGTATCATATTTAACATAGCATCATGTTGGCCTAATGCTGACTGAACAGAATACATGTCTTATATTTAACATAATATCATGTTGGCCTAATGCTGGCTGAAAAGAATACATGTGTTATATTTAACATAATATCACGTTGGCCTAATGCTGACTGAACAGAATACATGTGTTATATTTAACGTATTATCATGGTGGCCTAATGCTGGCTGAACAGAATACATGTGTTATATTCAACATAATATCATGTTGGCCTAATGCTGACTGAACAGAATACAGATGTTATATTTAACATATTATCATGTTGGCCTAATGCTGACTGAACAGAATACATGTGTTATATTTAACATACTATCATGTTGGCCTAATGCTGACTGAACAGAATACATGTCTTATATTTAACATAATATCATGTTGGCCTAATGCTGGCTGAACAGAATACATGTGTTATATTCAACATATTATCATGTTGGCCTAATGCTGGCTGAAAAGAATACATGTGTTATATTTAACATACTATCATGTTGGCCTAATGCTGGCTGAACTAATGCTGACTGAACAGAATACATCTGTTATATTTAACATATTATCATGTTGGCCTAATGCTGACTGAACAGAATACATGTCTTATATTTAACATATTATTATGTTGGCCTAATGCAGACTGAACAGAATACATGTGTCATATTTAACATAATATCATGTTGGCCTAATGCAGACTGAACAGAATACATGTGTCATATTTAACATACTATCATGTTGGCCTAATGCTGACTGAACAGAATACATGTCATATTCAACATGATATCTTGTTGGCCTAATGCTGACTGAACAGAATACATCTGTTATATTTAACATATTATCATGTTGGCCTAATGCTGACTGAACAGAATACATGTCTTATATTTAACATAATATCATGTTGGCCTAATGCTGGCTGAAAAGAATACATGTGTTATATTTAACATACTATCATGTTGGCCTAATGCTGGCTGAACTAATGCTGACTGAACAGAATACATCTGTTATATTTAACATATTATCATGTTGGCCTAATGCTGACTGAACAGAATACATGTCTTATATTTAACATATTATCATGTTGGCCTAAAGCTGACTGAACAGAATACATGTGTTATATTTAACATATTATCATGTTTGCCTAATGCTGACTGAACAGAATACATCTGTTATATTTAACATACTATCATGTTGGCCTAATGCTGACTGAACAGAATACATGTGTTATATTTAACATATTATCATGTTGGCCTAATGCTGACTGAACAGAATACATGTGTTATATTTAACATATTATCATGTTGGCCTAATGCTGACTGAACAGAATACATGTCTTATATTTAACATATTATCATGTTGGCCTAATGCTGACTGAACAGAATACATGTCTTATATTTAACATATTATCATGTTGGCCTAATGCTGACTGAACAGAACACATGTCTTATATTTAACATATTATCATGTTGGCCTAAAGCTGACTGAACAGAATACATGTGTTATATTTTACATAATATCTTGTTGGCCTAATGCTGACTGAACAGAATACATGTCTTATATTTAACATAACATCATGTTGGCCTAATGCTGACTGAACAGAATACATGTCTTATATTTAGCATATTATCATGTTGGCCTAATGCTGACTGAACAGAACACATGTCTTATATTTAACATAATATCTTGTTGGCCTAATGCTGACTGAACAGAATACATGTGTTATATTTAACATATTATCATGTTGGCCTAATGCTGACTGAACAGAATACATGTCTTATATTTAACATAATATCACGTTGGCCTAATGCTGACTGAACAGAATACATGTGTTATATTTTACATAATATCTTGTTGGCCTAATGCTGACTGAACAGAATACATGTCTTATATTTAACATAATATCATGTTGGCCTAATGCTGACTGAACAGAATACATGGGTCATATTTAACATAATATCATGTTGGCCTAATGCAGACTGAACAGAATACATGTGTTATATTTAACATAATATCATGTTGGCCTAATGCTGACTGAACAGAATACATGTGTTATATTTAACATAATATCATGTTGGCCTAATGCAGACTGAACAGAATACATGTGTTATATTTTACATAATATCTTGTTGGCCTAATGCTGACGGAACAGAATACATGTCTTATATTTAACATAATATCATGTTGGCCTAATGCTGACTGAAAAGAATACATGTGTCATATTTAACATAGCATCATGCTGGCCTAATGCTGACTGAACAGAATACATGTCTTATATTTAACATATTATCATGTTGGCCTAATGCTGACTGAACAGAATACATGTGTTATATTTAACATAATATCATGTTGGCCTAATGCTGACTGAACAGAATACAGATGTCATATTTAACATAATATCATGCTGGCCTAATGCTTACTGAACAGGATGCATGTGTTATATTTAACATATTTTCATGTTGGCCTAATGCTGACTGAACAGAATACATGTGTTATATTTAACATAATATCATGCTGGCCTAATGCAGACTGAACAGAATACATGTCTTATATTTAACATACTATCATGTTGGCCTAATGCAGACTGAACAGAATAAATGTGTTATATTTAACATAATATCATGCTGGCCTAATGCTGACTGAACAGAATACATGTCTTATATTTAACATAATATCATGTTGGCCTAATGCTGACTGAACAGAATACATGTCTTATATTTAACATAATATCATGCTGGCCTAATGCAGACTGAACAGAATGCATGTGTCATATTTAACATATTATCATGTTGGCCTAATGCTGACTGAACAGAATACAGGTGTTATATTTAACATAATATCATGTTGGCCTAATGCAGACTGAACAGGATGCATGTGTTATATTTAACATAATATCATGTTGGCCTAATGCTGACTGAACAGAATACATGTGTTATATTTAACATAATATCATGTTGGCCTAATGCTGACTGAACAGAATACATGTGTTATATTTAACATAATATCACGTTGGCCTAATGCTGCCTGAACAGAATCCATGTGTTATATTTAACGTATTATCATCTTGGCCTAATGCTGACTGAACAGGATGCATGTGTTATATTTAACATATTATCATGTTGGCCTAATGCTGACTGAACAGAATCCATGTGTTATATTTAACGTATTATCATCTTGGCCTAATGCTGACTGAACAGGATGCATGTGTTATATTTAACATATTATCATGTTGGCCTAATGCTGACTGAACAGAATACAGGTGTTATATTTAACATATTATCATCTTGGCCTAATGCTGACTGAACAGAATGCATGTCTTATATTTAACATAATATCATGTTGGCCTAATGCAGACTGAACAGAATGCATGCGTTATATTTAGCATATTATCATGTTGGCCTAATGCTGACTGAACAGAATAAATGTGTTATATTTAACGTATTATCATGTTGGCCTAATGCAGACTGAACAGAATACATGTGTGATATTTAACATACCATCATGTTGGCCTAATGCTGACTGAACAGAATACATGTCTTATATTTAACATATTATCATGTTGGCCTAATGCTGACTGAACAGAATACATGTGTGATATTTAACATATTATCATGTTGGCCTAATGCAGACTGAACAGAATACATGTCTTATATTTAACATATTATCATGTTGGCCTAATGCTGACTGAACAGAATACATGTCTTATATTTAACATATTATCATGTTGGCCTAATGCTGACTGAACAGAATACATGTGTGATATTTAACATATTATCATGTTGGCCTAATGCTGACTGAACAGAATACATGTCTTATATTTAACATATTATCATGTTGGCCTAATGCTGACTGAACAGAATACATGTGTGATATTTAACATATTATCATGTTGGCCTAATGCTGACTGAACAGAATACATGTGTGATATTTAACATATTATCATGTTGGCCTAATGCTGACTGAACAGAATACATGTCTTATATTTAACATATTATCATGTTGGCCTAATGCTGACTGAACAGAATACATGGGTCATATTTAACATAATATCATGTTGGCCTAATGCAGACTGAACAGAATACATGTCTTATATTTAACATAATATCACGTTGGCCTAATGCTGACTGAACAGAATACATGTGTCATATTTAACATAATATCATGTTGGCCTAATGCAGACTGAACAGAATACATGTGTTATATTTAACATAATATCATGTTGGCCTAATGCTGACTGAACAGAATACATGTGTTATATTTAACATAATATCATGTTGGCCTAATGCAGACTGAACAGAATACATGTGTTATATTTTACATAATATCTTGTTGGCCTAATGCTGACGGAACAGAATACATGTCTTATATTTAACATAATATCATGTTGGCCTAATGCTGACTGAAAAGAATACATGTGTCATATTTAACATAGCATCATGCTGGCCTAATGCTGACTGAACAGAATACATGTCTTATATTTAACATATTATCATGTTGGCCTAATGCTGACTGAACAGAATACATGTGTTATATTTAACATAATATCATGTTGGCCTAATGCTGACTGAACAGAATACAGATGTCATATTTAACATAATATCATGCTGGCCTAATGCTTACTGAACAGGATGCATGTGTTATATTTAACATATTTTCATGTTGGCCTAATGCTGACTGAACAGAATACATGTGTTATATTTAACATAATATCATGCTGGCCTAATGCAGACTGAACAGAATACATGTCTTATATTTAACATACTATCATGTTGGCCTAATGCAGACTGAACAGAATAAATGTGTTATATTTAACATAATATCATGCTGGCCTAATGCTGACTGAACAGAATACATGTCTTATATTTAACATAATATCATGTTGGCCTAATGCTGACTGAACAGAATACATGTCTTATATTTAACATAATATCATGCTGGCCTAATGCAGACTGAACAGAATGCATGTGTCATATTTAACATATTATCATGTTGGCCTAATGCTGACTGAACAGAATACAGGTGTTATATTTAACATAATATCATGTTGGCCTAATGCAGACTGAACAGGATGCATGTGTTATATTTAACATAATATCATGTTGGCCTAATGCTGACTGAACAGAATACATGTGTTATATTTAACATAATATCATGCTGGCCTAATGCTGACTGAACAGAATACATGTGTTATATTTAACATAATATCACGTTGGCCTAATGCTGACTGAACAGAATCCATGTGTTATATTTAACGTATTATCATCTTGGCCTAATGCTGACTGAACAGGATGCATGTGTTATATTTAACATATTATCATGTTGGCCTAATGCTGACTGAACAGAATCCATGTGTTATATTTAACGTATTATCATCTTGGCCTAATGCTGACTGAACAGGATGCATGTGTTATATTTAACATATTATCATGTTGGCCTAATGCTGACTGAACAGAATACAGGTGTTATATTTAACATATTATCATCTTGGCCTAATGCTGACTGAACAGAATGCATGTCTTATATTTAACATAATATCATGTTGGCCTAATGCAGACTGAACAGAATGCATGCGTTATATTTAGCATATTATCATGTTGGCCTAATGCTGACTGAACAGAATAAATGTGTTATATTTAACGTATTATCATGTTGGCCTAATGCAGACTGAACAGAATACATGTGTGATATTTAACATACCATCATGTTGGCCTAATGCTGACTGAACAGAATACATGTCTTATATTTAACATATTATCATGTTGGCCTAATGCTGACTGAACAGAATACATGTGTGATATTTAACATATTATCATGTTGGCCTAATGCAGACTTAACAGAATACATGTCTTATATTTAACATATTATCATGTTGGCCTAATGCTGACTGAACAGAATACATGTCTTATATTTAACATATTATCATGTTGGCCTAATGCTGACTGAACAGAATACATGTGTGATATTTAACATATTATCATGTTGGCCTAATGCTGACTGAACAGAATACATGTGTGATATTTAACATATTATCATGTTGGCCTAATGCTGACTGAACAGAATACATGTGTTATATTTAACATAATATCACGTTGGCCTAATGCTGACTGAACAGAATACATGTGTTATATTTAACATAATATCACGTTGGCCTAATGCTGACTGAACAGAATACATGTGTGATATTTAACATATTATCACGTTGGCCTAATGCTGACTGAACAGAATACATGTGTGATATTTAACATATTATCATGTTGGCCTAATGCTGACTGAACAGAATACATGTGTTATATTTAACATAATATCACGTTGGCCTAATGCTGACTGAACAGAATACATGTGTTATATTTAACATAATATCACGTTGGCCTAATGCTGACTGAACAGAATACATGTGTGATATTTAACATATTATCATGTTGGCCTAATGCTGACTGAACAGAATACATGTGTGATATTTAACATATTATCATGTTGGCCTAATGCTGACTGAACAGAATACATGTGTTATATTTAACATAATATCACGTTGGCCTAATGCTGACTGAACAGAATACATGTGTTATATTTAACATAATATCACGTTGGCCTAATGCTGACTGAACAGAATACATGTGTGATATTTAACATATTATCATGTTGGCCTAATGCTGACTGAACATAATACACATGTTATATTTAACATATTATCATGTTAGCCTAATGCTGACTGAACAGAATACATGTGTTATATTTAACATATTATCATGTTGGCCTAATGCTGACTGAACAGAATACAGATGTTATATTTAACATATTATCATGTTGGCCTAATGCTGACTGAAAAGAATACATGTGTTATATTTAACATAATATCACGTTGGCCTAATGCTGACTGAACAGAATACATGTGTTATATTTAACATAATATCACGTTGGCCTAATGCTGACTGAACAGAATACATGTGTGATATTTAACATATTATCATGTTGGCCTAATGCTGACTGAACATAATACACGTGTTATATTTAACATATTATCATGTTAGCCTAATGCTGACTGAACAGAATACATGTGTTATATTTAACATATTATCATGTTGGCCTAATGCTGACTGAACAGAATACAGATGTTATATTTAACATATTATCATGTTGGCCTAATGCTGACTGAACAGAATACATGTGTTATATTTAACATAATATCACGTTGGCCTAATGCTGACTGAACAGAATACATGTGTTATATTTAACATATTATCATGTTGGCCTAATGCAGACTGAGCACAATACATGTGTTATATTTAACATAATATCACGTTGGCCTAATGCTGACTGAACAGAATACATGTGTTATATTTAACATATTATCATGTTGGCCTAATGCAGACTGAGCACAATACATGTGTTATATTTAACGTATTATCATATTGGCCTAATGCTGACTGAACAGAGTACATGTGTTATATTTAACCGAATGATGTGCTGTAATAGCACAATATATTCTAGCATCACTCAGGTAACAGAGTTTCTGTTAATTTTAATAGATTAATTTTTTGAGTGTATAAAAGGACATTGTAGATCCAAATCATGATAATGTTATCACAGGACTAAGCGTTGACTATGAATGACAATACCCTGAAGACTGGACGGATTGTCGAGTCCTTTGTACACAGGCGTCATGAATATGACAGCGATGACAGCAATGATAACCTGCTGAGTGCTGTCATGATTTATTTAGGATAAGGCCACATACAAAAATTACTTGTGTCACAAAAAAAAGTGGGCAAGTTGTCCTACATCTTACTTTTTTTTCTTATTAGTTTTTTAAAATTAAATAGCACCAATAGGTCACAGCATTTATAAGAAATGCCCTACTTAATTCTGCCATGTCTCTGCAGAACCATAGGTTAGATAAAACTGCGATAAAAATCGATCAATCCCTAATCAATCATTGGAATCCACTGCGTTCTTACAACGTGGCTCTCTTCACTTTACTCACCATAACATGCATTTTGCTAGCTCATAATACATACATTTTACTTTCCAGGACCAAATACATAATAAATACTCAAAAATCAAGATGGTGGATAAGGGAAATCAGCATTTTTTGTTTTATACGGTCTAGGTACACCTACAAATACACATGCTTGTATATGAATAAGCAACCTGCGGATGGTCGTGGCTTTCCCCCAGGCTCTGCCCCGTTTCCACCCACCACGCATGCTGGCCGCCGTCGTATAAGTGAAATATTCTTGAGTACGACATAAAACACCAATGAAATAAATAAATAAATTGTATATGAATACATCTGGCATATTTCACCTGTCAGAAAGTTTCTTTTCATGTTAAGTTTCAATGAATTATACATGTTGCCTTCAAAAGCACAATATTACAGTACTTTCACTTGCAAATCACATTCCCTTCTCATATGAGCTCATTGTAATATACATTCACACTAATTAGGCCTTATACTGTCTGGCAATGACATAGTAAATATGTACATATATTAAGACAACCGACCACATCAGCTATGTTAACACAAAAAAAAAACAATGTTTAGGCCACTGTTGTTTAAATATGTTTCTCATGTCCCTCTCACAGCTAAAAGTGAAGAGGAAACAATTAAAATACATGCAGAATTGACCAATTAAAGCTCATTTTTCTTCACATCCACATACATTTTTGGGGGCAAATGAATCATAAAATAAATATAGCCTTTAACATTTTCCTTTTTCTTCTCCAACACTCTGGTGATGGGAAATGAGCAATTTACTGACAGAGCCCTTACTTCAATGCCATTATCTACAGACGTATTTCAGTACACACAGATTACCATTCAAACCCAACAATGTTCCCAGGAATATCTTTGAATACTATTATGTGTATTTATTTTAATTCAATTTTAAATGATGTGCTGAATATTATTTCAGCTCACTGTATAATTATAAACACCTGTAATATTAATGCAGCAGGGCTTTCTTTTTTTTCACAATATACATTAAGACTACAAAGACAAAGGCTGCATATAACTGCTTTGTTTACACTAAGTGCATACCATTATCAATTCTCAATCATGAATTATTACAATGGTTAAATCTGAGCCATGCCACAATAAACATACATGCAGCCAACCCAATAAACATACATGTAGCTAACCCAATAAACATACATGTAGCTAACCCAATAAACATACGTGTAGCTAACCCAATAAACATACGTGTAGCTTACCCAATAAACATACATGTAGCTAACCCAATAAACATACATGCAGCTAACCCAATAAGCACACATGTAGCTAACCCAATAAACATACGTGTAGCTAACCCAATAAACATACGTGTAGCTAACCCAATAAACATACATGTAGCTAACCCAATAAGCACACATGTAGCTAACCCAATAAACATACGTGCAGCTAACCCAATAACCATACATGCAGCTAACCCAATAAACATACATGTAGCTAACCCAATAAACATACGTGTAGCTAACCCAATAAACACACACATGTAGCAAACCCAATAAACATACGTGTGGCTTACCCAATAAACATACATGTAGCTAACCCAATAAACACACATATGTAGCTAACCCAATAAACACACACATGTAGCAAACCCAATAAACATACGTGTAGCTTACCCAATAAACATACATGTAGCTAACCCAATAAACACACACATGTGGCTAACCCAATAAACATACATGTAGCAAACCCAATAAACATACGTGTGGCTTACCCAATAAACATACATGTAGCTAACCCAATAAACACACATATGTAGCTAACCCAATAAACACACACATGTAGCAAACCCAATAAACATACGTGTAGCTTACCCAATAAACATACATGTAGCTAACCCAATAAACACACACATGTGGCTAACCCAATAAACATACATGTAGCTAACCCAATAAACACACATGTAAATAACCAAGTAAACATACCTGTAGCTAACCCAGTAAACATATGTGTAGCTAACCCACTAGTTTTAAGGTTACAGTTGTTAGCAGTTCTAACACCCAGTATTGAACACCTGTAGCACTGCTTTATTATCAATGGTGATTTCAGACAGGAAATGAGACCTGTGTGCAGGTACAGGTGTAAATCAAAGGTAAAACTGTAACATAATCTGTGTGCTCAGACGCCTTCCTGTTGTAATGTCATCTAACAGACAACTCACTGCTGCCATCATCCATTCCATTAAAACTGTAGCTCTGAGCCGGTTTTGCCACTTCCTGTGTATTAACCTGCCCTCTCAGTCATGTAAGTGCCTAGAAAATTCAGATACAAATGGCAGAACGTTTTTTACGCCATACTCAAGAATATTTCACTTATACGGCGGTAGCCAGCATTATGGTGGGAGGAAATTGGGCAGAGCCCGGGGGAAACACACAACCATCTGCAGGCTGCTGGCAGAACCTCCCATGTTCAGCCGGAGAGAAAACCAGTATGAGGTGGACTTGAACTCACAGTAGCCGCATTGGTTGGAAAGAGGCTCCTGGGTCATTGCGTCGTGTTTGCACGCTAAGCACCCCCAGGCAGAGTGTCTGCATAGAAAATATCACATGCTATATTCTGTGGTAAGCTTGTATTTCACCGATGGTGCCATCATTAAAAGTATGTTTGTTCCATGTAAATTAAGGCTCCTACTCTGAAGTTTGTATAATTGGGATTTTGATATTATAATGTTTTTTTTTTGTGTTTTTTTTTTATTTGGTTTTTTGGTTGTTTTTTTTTTCTCTCTCTCTCTCTCATGAACATTTTGTAAAATTGGTGTTGGTTTTATGTCAATGTGACCTTGATAACAATTTCTGGTAAAAAAATGTGGGCGGTAAAATAGCAGTGGTTGCAGAATGCTACCACTGTAGCCTATTTGGCCGAAAACTTCTATCTTCTCCATTAGCCAGAATAAAAAGGGGAAGGACTTCACTACCATACTAGCACATTCCGCATCTTCTTTTACGTTTGGTTATATTACAGCAAACTAGTAATTTTTTATTTATTTATTTATTTGATTGGTGTTTTATGGCGTACTCAAGAATATTTCACTTATACGACGGCGGCCAGCATTATGGTGGGTGGAAACCGGGCAGAGCCCGGGGGAAACCCACAACCTTCCGCAGGTAGCTGGCAGACCTTCCCACATACGGCCGGAGAGGAAGCCAGCATGAGCTGAACTTGAACTCACAGCGACCGCACTGGTGAGAGACTCCTGGGTCATTGCGCTGCGCTAGTGCGCTAACCAACAGCAATTTTTTAAAGATGGCCTAGACTAACTTCATTGTTTTAATAATACAGTGAGCACATGCAGTAAGACATGATCACATCGCAATATAATAGGGATTCAATTGTTGACTGAAAAGAAAGGTATCTGTAACAAAGAGTCTATTAAAAAATAGGTCAACAAACACTTTGCAACAACTTTATAGTAGCCATGCGAGATTTACATATACATACAGAATAGGTATGTGCTACACTGGTTTACACTGTTTTGTTTAGTTTTATCCTGGATACATTGTTTCATTTACAAGTGCTTCATTGTTCAATAACTAGAGAGGAGTTTTATAATCCATGACTGTGTTATACATCTACAACAGTTAACATCAAATGTTGCAAATGTTGACGGGGCCGCCTTGGCTCAGTTGGTTAGCGCAATAGCGCAGCGTAATGACCCAGGAGCCTCTCACCAATGCAGTCACTGTGAGTTCAAGTCCAGCTCATGCTGGCTTCCTCTCCGGCTGTACATAGGAAGGTCTGTCAGCAACCTGCAGATGGTCATGGGTTTCGCCCGCGCGCTGCCCGGTTTCCTCCCACCGCCGTAGTATAAGTGAAATATTCTTGAGTACGGCGTGAAACACCAATCAAACAAATAAATAAATAAATCAAATGTTGACTGAAGGGTTTTGTTTTACAGAGTTAGGTTTTTATATCAACAATATTATTGCAAATATCACTAAGAAGGCAGACTATTAAAAGTCAAATTTACACATATCAATATTTCCCTCAAGTACAACATGGCTTTGTTTCCAGTACTACACTGTACATGTACACTATTAGTTATATGACACCTCCCGGGGCTACACAGGTAGATATCTGGCTTCCTCCGTTAACATTGTTCCTCAGCGATAATATAAATATCTACCCGCAATTTAATAAAGTCTTTAAATGTTTACAGTCTGTGATGGTACTGAAGTTCAGAGCCTTCCGACACCAAACTAAGGTTGTAGTTGATGTCATTTTCTATATATATTATTGTTCACCGACTGTATCGAATAGTTATTAAACGTCAGAGCGGTCATATGTTTCTGTCAATGGCAGCGGAGATACGTCATCATAGTCACTAATAGGCTGACTAAGGTCAGTCAGCATCTAGTGCTAATCAAATGAAATGCGCGAAGATGATGAACCAACAAAATACTCTGATGGATGAGTTTTTGATTTCGAAGAGAAGATTTCAATATGGATTGGTACAGTACTCAGTAGGGGGAAATCTCCACACTCAACACTTAGTCTTTGCCCATGTCAAATTTCTCTCGTTCATGACCAACAGGCAGAGACGAAACTGACTGAATTGTGTCGGAACACAGGAGCTTCTGGACTGTGATTCAACTACATGTAGAAATGACAAAGACATTCAAAGGACCCTTCCCTCACAGTAGGAACAAAATTTACCGCAACCTGCTCATTAGATTTTTTTCGCATTTCCACAATAACACTTACCCATTTTTCCACATCCTATTTATTAGTGCAAAAAAAAAAAAACACTTCTTGTTTTTTTCCGACGTCGGCCATGATCAAGGCATACGCCGTAGAGTTATTTTTGTTTGAGCAAAGCTTGTCTCCATTTTTGTTTACATTTTGCATCTGCGTGTCTCACCTAGATTTTGCAATATCTCCGTGCGTGATAACTTCACTCCGCAGGTATATGGAAACCAATTTACCTCCGGAGTCCCGTCATGATCAGTCTCGTATGTTTGGCATTTCAACACATCAAATCAATACAATTTTCTCGGAACGGTGATAAAGGCTAATTCAATATGCATGATTATTTTATAGTGCAGTCAAATGTATAACATTCAACAACTTGAATATGAATTCACATTTTAAATCTACAGGACAAAGATATAAAACTGACTATGACATCTCTCAAAGGTTTTGCTTTGTGAAAAATGACAAATAAGCAAATTATTTCAGAACAATGAAAACATATATATGTATGTATGTAGGCCTACAACCTGAAACAGTCCTAAATTGTGGCAATATGTGCCTAAGAGCTTTATTTAATCCATAACTAGCAATTTAAACTAATTACAGAGTATTTGTTATAAAAGCGGTTCATACAGATCATAAATATGGCAAAAAGATTAAAATATACTACTGTAATCTGTATACATTTATGATAAGATGATAATAATGCATGGTGCCACCGAAGCGGACGATCCACGCATTTGCTCCACAAACACTTGCATGACAACGTACCCCTGCATAACATCAGGGGAACGTAATTATTTCTGAGCCAGAGCGAAGCGTATAACTGTACCACTACGCAATAGTGATTATGCTGAAACATATACCATATGTTTTTCACTATACCAGAACTAAGCGGGTGAAGGAGCCATTTTGGCACGCCGTGGATTGTGAGAGAATGTTTGTCCGCACGCATCAACTTACACTTTCAACACGCTTATAAATTCGAAATATTTGATGTTGTTTGACTCAGTACTTACCTCTTCTTGCTACATCATGTTGTTAGGGATCCATCAAAACGGTAATAACAGAATAATGTCCATTTCAGCATCGAGAATTTTCCTCTGGTACGGTCCCGATGCCGCCATGGTGAATTCCAATGAGCACTAATTTATCCAGCTTCCAACGCGCGTGTGTTGTGTTATTTTGAGCCGGCTTGACAGAGAGGCCCCAGAAGGTAAATTTCGTAGCGCGGGCCGTAAAACATTACAAAGCCATCGCCATTCGAGCAAAATCGATTTGCTGTCTCTGTCTGCAAGGTGTTCTGTTTACATTGAACATTAACGGTCTCTGAGAGAATTCCAAACGTTATATTATATTCCCCACTGTGCATCATTTAGTGGACTATACCATCTGTCATAGTACCATCATTCAAATACTGAGTTGCGATGAGCGTTCACGTCCAGCTTATGCTGACTTTGTACGGATTTCCTATAACGCCAGATTTCCTCAGGGATCTGCCCGATTTCCACCCACGGTATAATTCTAGCCGCCGTCGTACAATATTCTTGACAACACGGCATAAAATACGCCAATCAATTAACTCAATCAGTCGAATACTTTCTAATCGTCTTCCATAATCACTTGTGTTACGTGATTACGCCCTGCTGGCGTGCTAACCACTTCCGCCACGAATGCCTCCGGCATGACTTAATTATGTGACTATATTGTATATTATATATTCAACCTGTTTTTACTTCTATATACCAACATTCTTACATTGTCGGAATTATAGGCTTCAATGTGCATTTTATTCATTTCCAAATATGGTTTAAATACTGAAAACCGCAATAACTGAACCATACATCACCATGACATTTATTGTAGTTGCCACACGTGTATAGTTGCCACACGTGTATAGTTACCACACGTGTATAGTTTCCACACGTGGAGTTGTCTCACGTGGAATTGCCACAGGAGGAGTTACCAGACACGGTATTCTACTATGGTGAAGTTTATCATTAAAAAATGGAAATTGAGACCACGGTGCTGTTCTCTTATTTCTCCTCCAGCTTAAATCGATTCATCAGTTGGGGTGGAGGCTTATGCGCTTGTGCTGCCCTCCATGGATTCCGTCAATCCATCATTCCGTCGCGCAGTGGCTAGATGTCCGGGTAACAGTTCGAGAACGCTGTGCAACGTTTCTTTCAAACTAGGCCAGTGGTCTAATATACGTCAATCAGAGGACGATTTGGATTGGTTTCAAGCGATGTGCGGACGGCAACCGCCTTTGTTTCAGATCGTTAACATTGTGCGGACAATAACTCGAGAGCGCTGAAACTCGTTCTCACTCGGACAACAAACTTTATGTTGAATTTTCATATTATTATTAACATTATTTTTTGAGTGCCTGAATGTATTTAGCTTTTTCCTGATGATAATGAATACTAGGCTACATGCGTGGAAACAGACATGCGCATACCAGCCGTCAACCAAGATGGTTCCAGGTCAATCACAAGGCCAATTCCCAAGACGACGTTTAAAACAAATTACTATACAAATAACAAAGAAAGAATATAAAGTACGCGAATTGGACGGAATCATGCAAAGAACAGCAGTGAACAGTTTCCAGTGATGTTGGAAAGACGCGAAGTGTGTTCGAAGCGATTGGGTGAAATAAGCATTCAAGTTGTCATGGAATTTGCTCATCCTAAAATTAAAATATATCACATCATCTAATTCAGCGCGATAAATAGAGCCTTTGATCGATTGCCTTCAGATCCAGGGTCAATCCTGGGTCGAGTCACACCTAAGACCTTGACAGAGTTGTAACTTCCTCGCTTGACGTTCAGCATGATGGGGAAAGTGCAACGACTGGTTGACCCATATCAGTATAACGCCTCGGGCGGGGCTGTTTACTTGCCTTCGGTAAGTCGTCTTGGAGCAGCACTAGATGAAAGAGTGATGGAAATCCGTCCTGCAACAAGGGGGCACATTACATGCACTCTAAGAATTCCTTCGTCGTCAAAAAAAAAAAAAAAAAAAAAAAAAAAACATTATTAAGTACCACGTTAAAACCCAAACAGTCACCCACTCACTCACTCACTCAAACTTGGGCAAATGGTACATGGCACCATTGACAGGGCGGCTGTCATTGCAAGATTCGAAAAGCAATATGCCTATTGGGGCCATCTCTTTCTCCAGGCACATAACAGCATTGCCCGAACACTGAGACCAGAACACCATTATCGATTGCCTTAATTCGGTCTATATTTGTATGACATCAACTAGGCGGCTGAATATATGGAATTAGTATTCACTGATGTGTCCCGGGTCGGGTCACACCAAAGACTTTAAAAATGGCACGTCTTACTGCCTCGTTTGGTGCTCAGTACTGAGAGCGTAGAGCAAGGAAGAAGGACTGGTTGGCCCTGTGTCACTGTAATGTGACTGGGAGAGGAGTCTATGTCTTGCGTCTTCGGCATGATAGGCCTACTTCAGTGGCCGCAGCACTTTGTCGGTATACACGCGCTCTCCCCGCCATGCACAAGAACGCTTGCACAGTATATGTCCATAACTCTATATAAATGCTCCTAAATGAAAAATGCAAAACCCCAAGGATACATACACAGACTGATGTATCTGAACAATATAACCACTGAAATTCTCTGTTCAAGGGCCTTCGTGGCCGAGGTGGTTAACGTACCAGCACTGCGCTATGACCCGGGAGCCTCTCATCAATGCGGTCGCTGTGAGTTCAAGTCCAACTTACGCTGGCTTGCTCTCCGGCCGTACGTGGGAATGTTCCAGCGACCTGCGGGTGGCCGTGGGTTTCCCCGGTGCTCTGATTCCTGCCACCATAATATTCGTGGGTACGTCGTAAGACACCAATCAACAAAAATACATAAAGATTCCCTGCATGTTCGAGCCGCTCTGTGTAGAGTGAACCAACATACTAGTCACAAAATGCGGACAGCGGGTATCGAACTCCCATTTCAAGAGTATATCACCACAGTAAATGCAACTGAAGCAACTTTGATACCGGTTTGTATGAAAGACAATTTGAAGGACATGCAGTTATCCGCCGTCGTATAAGTGAAATAATCTTGGACACGGCGTAAAACACCAATAAAGTAAGTAAAGAAATAAAAGACAATTAACTCAGGGCTACAACCAACATCTTTATTTACATATAAAGACAGGTTAAGCTGACATTCCCATCATGAAGGAGCATGTCTGGCAATGCATGGTTACGTGGAGTTTAATTACGGGTTCGTCAGTCATGGAAACGTGACAATGAGAGTGAGGATAAAAATACGAATAGGACTAAAATACTGTGAATGTGTGAGTAATTTGTAACAGTGGTTGAAGAGACTTCCATAGGCTTTGTGTGAAGGGGTTGTGAGCATTTAGCTGCTTTATGCACACGTATTGGTCGTCATCTATATTTATTGAAGTTATATTGATATATTTATGTATATAAACTTCCCACAGAATTGAACGTGTATCTCAATGCATATCTACCTTTATGAATGACCACTGTGGTCACAGAGAGGTCAACGGACGATAGGAAACTTACTTCGTGGGCCAGTAATGCCGAAACAAACAAACCTGTAAAAAGCAAAACAAAAATACAAACAATAAACGAAAAGCCCAGACATGTGTGCGTTTAATGACAACCCTTTTGCACCATTTTGTTGATCTATATATTTACCTACTGTATTTAATTGTATACAGCGATGAATGAAGGCGGGGTGGGTGGGTTAGGGCAGAGGGCGGGTGGGGGGGGTGGGGGTGGGGGGAGTGGGTACCTATATTTGTCACTATATTAACAGAATGGGTACCTGTACAATAGCTGCAGTGAGTTTTCCTCCTTGTGGACACTTGCCGATATATCTCTTTCTGTATATACATTGAGGCATTTTATCTATACATGTACGACTATACATGTAGGGTACCAAGTATGCCTGCGAGTATGGTTCGACCTCTCATGATTTCCTCGCACCATAAGGCTGGCTGCCGTCTTGTAAGTGAAATATTCTTGTGTACGGCGTAAAACTGCAATCAGATAAATAATCGAATTGTCATTCAGTCGAGCTGTGTGTATACAGTGGTGAATCGTGGCGCCATTCTAAATATGTTTGAATCGTCGCTTATACATATATTGTTATTTACCATCTAATGCACCAAGCTTCACTTATATATCCTTTTCTCTTTCGAAATCTACAATTATGAGCTGGGAAAATAAAGTGTAGAGAGAATTTTTTTTTATTTCATCGATATATTATATTCCAAGGAAAGGTCTGTCAGCAGCCTGCGGATGGTCGTGGGTTTCGCCCGGGCTCCGATCGGTTTCCTCTCACAATAATGCCGGCCGCCGTTGTATAAGTGAAATATTCTTGAGTACGGCGTAAAACACCAATCAAATAAATAAATAAATAAATAAATAAATGAATGAATGAATGAATGAATCAATCAACCAATCAATTAAAACTGATTTGTTTAATCCAGATTTCTAGATTCTGTAGCAACCTCATAGAAGTGGCAAGTTGGACGACTGGAACACATTGGTATTACTTTACACCATTTCAGATATGCAGGGGATCAAAATTTGGTCTTATATTAGGTTGAGGCTATACTTTCTTATTAGACTTGTGCTGACATTCGATCAAATTTGTATGGTATCGATGGTAACAATTTCGATTATAGATTTGTTTGAGTCTAGTGTCAACTGAAATATGATTCTAGATCAGAGACGTCTAACAAATTGCCCTTCATTTTTTTTATTACCAAACTCTTGTTAAGCTATGGTGCTACGGGGTGTGGACATTGTCGCTATTTATAATAGCATTTACACGAGCTGTCGGAAAAAACTCCTGATTGAGGTGAATTGACAAGAGGCCGGATTTCACCGGTAATATGTGTGCCTATATGCCAGATATATCACACTGTCTTCGTTGCACTGATTTTACTCTCTAGACTATTGTCTTTTATAATGTTTATGTATGTATTTCTACTTGGGGTTTAACGCCATACTTAACATTCGTATGACGACGGTATTTCATAATGTGTAAATTGCTATTATTTAATCCTTTACATAAACAATCTGAGTCAAAGTCTAAATTTGGTAAAATGACAAGAGATCATATTTCACCGGTTATAGGTTCACTATTTGCCAGCTATCACAATATGGTCGTTGCTCTGGTTTTACTTTCCTTCCTGTAGTCTTTTATATCGATATGACCTTTTTTTTAAGCAATCGACTAAAAATAACGAGTTTCAATTTCTGAGTTCCGCACACACAAAGCTGTACACCCAATGTCACTTCATGTTTCCGAACAAATCGTCTCTTTAGGCGACAAAGAAAAACGTTTTCATTGTTTTGCGAAAGTCCTCTCAATCAGCATTTTGAGCTTTTTTTGTCTGAGTGCGAAGATTTATCCTCGGTATGCCAAGGCATGTGTTCTAGTTTTTCAACGCCGTGTAGATATCTTCTCTTCTCTGGAAATGTTCCTTTAACTCATGCGGGAACGTGTTATCTCTGCTCTGGAATGTGCCCTTCTCGTGGGAAAATGTTATCTCAGCACTAGAAATGTTCTCTTCTCATTTGAAAGCCTTAACTCTTCTCTGGAAAGGTTCTTTTCCCATTGGAAAATGTTTTCTCTTCCCTGGAAAGGTTCCTTTCTCGTTGGAGAGTGTTCCCTCTTATCTGGAAATGTTCTTCTCCATCTGCAAATACTTTGATCTCGTTGGAAAATGTTATCTCTGCTCTGCAAATGTTCACTTAATTCTAGCTATTATTTAATATATCTGCTATGGACATGTTCCGTGGCAAGGTGCTATCTCTGGGCTGAATTATTCCCTTCTCGTTGAAAAGTAAATTAAATATATCTCTGCGATGGAAATGTTCTCTCCTCCTGCCTTTTCTCCTCTGGAATGTTCTAGTTGAACTGTATTATTTCTAGCTGCTCTAGAAATGTTGCTTTCTCGGTGGAAAGTGTCATCTCTTTTCAGGAAATGTTTTCTTTTCTCACTGAATAGTGTTGTCTCCGCGTAGGCTACACGGGTTAGTTTTGGTGTTCACTTCGATGTATGCCACTTTCATTTATTCTTAATTACATGAAAAGAAAACGAATTCCATTTCAACATAAAGCAATGTAAAGTGGCATTTCGCTTCTTTCCGTTAACGGAGTCATTATTCGACCAATGATAAGGCCTTATTACCCTGAGTAAGTAACTTGTAAAAATTAAATATTTTTGAACGATTCTGGATATGATAAAATGTTTGCCCTTATGACAGTATAATTATTCGCTATCCGAGGTCAGACTTGAACCGGCACTTCAAGTGCATGTCCTATAGCGATTAAAAAGCTATAGTATAGCTCCTCTGACCCACTATAGACAACGACCGCGTATATCACGCCATCGAATATAGGTGAAGTGTTCCTGACTATATGAGGGCCTTCGTGGCTCAGTTGGTTAGCGCGCTAGCGCAGCGTGATGACCCAGAATCCTCTCGCCAATGCGGTCGGTGTGAGTTCAAGTCTAGCTCATGTTGACTTCCTCTCCGGTCGAACGTGGGAAGGTCTGCCAGCAACGTGCGGATGGTCGTGGGTTTCCGGTTTCCTCCCACCATAAAGCTGGCCGCCGTCGTATAAGTGAAATATTCTTGGGTACGGTGTAAAACACCAATCAAATAAATAAACATGAGTATATGATTGAAAACCAATTAATCAGTCGACTAAAGAAGATATGTATATTGGTGCATGCCGGTCACCATTTTCTCACTGTTTTCACTTTGTCACTTTTGAAAACTATAACGAGGATCTATTTAGTGGTCTATTAAGTGGGTAATTGGCTGCGCTGACCAGCTTTGTGTACACAGTCGTAAAAGAGACATGCCAAAAATTTTTTTAAAGATTAATAAATAAATACAGAAATAAATCTCGCAACACGTATTTAATATAGCGCTGTTATATCTCGCTACCCGACTTCCAATCGACAGTTGGTGATAAGGGCTTGTGCGCGTTTAGTCAGGAATCTTATGTTATACTGACGTACGTTTCTTCTAAAATAGTGCAAGTTAATTATTTCCTGTTATGCAGTGATTTTCATAAACAATTTGAACAACCCTCCCAACTGAGGTAAATTGACAAGAAGCCAGATTTCACCAGATTTGTCGCAACTGCTCTGAGCCTTGCAGTCATCAGCACACTCTTTGGTCACGTGACTAGAGTACTGGCGGTAAAAACGAAGTGAATTTAACATATAGGAGAGATAGACAATGAAGGCAATTTTAGCGTAAAAAAATGAAAAATATAACTTTCAGGTAAGAAATTATTGCTGGAAAATTAATCAAAATGCATCTAGCCTTCACATTTATTACTTCCCATGCATTTCGCCCATCTAGCTCCATGTAATGTGTCACCCCCTGTTCCCTATGAGAAACCCGGAGGCTCGAAACTATGTCCCTGGGCCCGTTTCTAATACATTGTATACAGAGTGAAAAAGTCAGTGTGGAAAGAGCAATATACTTTGAACATTGGTGGATCCACGCGGGAAGTCGTGGGGGGAGCGGGGGGGGGGGGGGGTTGGGTCCCAGATTTTTCCTAGATTAACGCAGTGCTCCCCATTCGATCTTCCCCACGACGACAGCTATTAACTTTGCTGTAAGCACTGAAGGTAGGTTTCTTAAGTTCCAGACGAACCTCTCGGGCCTTTGGAAAACTGCACTTTAGAGCCATTTTTATTCTACATTCCCCTCCCCTCAAAATAAAGAAAGAAGGTTGAGATTATTTTGAACTGTTATAGGCCTATGTTAATGCTCTCATCTTAAAATTCGCTGACTGTCATAAAGTTGAATTCCATTTGAAACAGAATCAAGAGCTACAGGACGTAGAGTCTTCTGCAAAATAAGTGGCTTCAATTTTTTCTTTACCGAAGGTAAACGCAATTGGTGTCATTTGCTGCTAGCTCTGATTGCAGAATTGATGAGCTCGAAACATGGTACAAAGATGTTAGAAGATATAATTGGCAACCTTGCTTTACCCTTCTAGAACAACTGAGTAAGTTTCGACAATTGTTTATGACACAGCTTATTGCACTTAAATAGAGTAAAAATGCGGAAACAGTGGGGTCAAAGCTGAATACTTGTAAACCTTTTTTTGTTGTTGTTGTGTTTCATGTCTAATGATTTTTTTTTGATTTATGATAATATTTTTGAATATACTAAAAATATCATTATGATCAAAATCTAGGTAAAAACAGACATTCATTAGCTGAAAATAACAAAATATATTGCAAGTATATTTATGAAACATGTGTTGTATCTCACTTATAATGTTATTGCGCAAAGACAATATATAGTCATGCCAAGAGGTGGTTCACCAAAGCGCATTAATTGAAACTTTTCTTTGTTCAAAAACAAAAACAATCCCTTTTCGGACGACCCTTTGAGAGTATTGCTTCACCAATGTAACTTGATGTGATACATTCCGCCTGTGTATGATGTATTTACACTTGTATGGAAGTATCATTTTCATTCTTGGTCTGTCTGCAATGTTTTAATGTTATGGCATGTTAAATGTGATGAACACAGGGTTCTGAGTAACTCCACCCTGGGCCAGTGACATCTAATAAATTGCAATGATCATCACTGCACCCCTTTTTTTAACCTAATTCTGCTTAAGCCATGGAGCTAGCGGGGTGCAATTTGGTACTATTTCGGCATTTACATGAAGGGTTAGAATAAAATGCTGACTGAGTTAAATTGACAGGAGGCGCCGTATTTCACTGGTTATGTTCGGCCATAGGCCAGGTATCACACTGTCGGTCGTTGCTCTGGTTTTAAGTCTTTTTTATATTTTATCTTGTTTTTCAGATAATGTAATTGCTCCTTTCGATCTTTAGTGTTGAAGGGCTGTACCACAGGAGCCCTGTATGACATTTTGATTTCCGTCTCCCCAAAACAACATCTGGACAAAATTTACATGTAAACCAGTTCCAAACCTGATTGAAGTTACCTCATGTAATTGTTCTAAGTCTCACTCTAGAAATGTTCGATCGGCATCTGATAGTTTCTTAACTGCAATACCTTTAAAACTGTTAAATTTACTCAAGGTTTAACCTAAGAGGCTGTTTTAATAGACTTACAAAGCTTGAATACCTCGGTGGGCACCTCGCCTAACTTGTCAACTTGGACGAGTTATGTACCCTTACATATTTTAATGATGGCGCTGTGGGTTCGGGAAGGATATAGATCATACGCCTGCGCAGAAGAGGAGAAGATTGCGACAGGGGAAATCGCTTATGTTCATGTATTTAAAAGAATATTGTACCTTTAATGGGGATTTTTAATTTTTCGGCGTAAGGTTCCCTAATCACACAGATGTAGCTTCAGTCGGAAAGTCCCTTGAAGAGCCTCTAGAAACTAGATTTTCAAGCTTTTCGACGAAAAATGGCGGCGGAAGTGCGAACCCCAGTGTCTGAAGATCCGACTCACAGAGGAGAAAGTGGTAGAAAAGTCTTTCGTATTCTTGTCGTTGATTTACATGACACCGAAGACTTACGAGGTGTATTCACAAGTTTATATATCTGTGATGTTGAATGATGGGCCGCTTTTACTGTAATCTTGAATTGATGTCGGAATTGAGAATTTTCATTCGGCGATCAGGAAGTGTTGATTTTCTGGTCTCCCACAAAATCACATTGATCTTGCTTTGACAGATGTGCACGCTTGACACGACATAGCTTTAGTTCATGTCATTTAGAATTCGACCGAACAAAATTACAGATTTCCCATCTAAAACTTATCTGTCTAGTATGATGTTAACAATAAAGTAAAAGGTTGAAATGCGCCCTGGATGGGTGGCTTAAGCTTGGATGTGATTCCAAGCTTATTGGCTTCAAATTACATGCATGCGTCTTGCAATTCCTCATTCGGCACTGAACATAAAAGAGTGGGAGAAGTATTGACACGGCGCATGGCCAGACACTGCAGCTCATTCAATTCAATACAACCCTGATTTATGAGAGAATCTCTTAACATGTCTTGCCGTCATGAATAAGTCAGTGCAGTCAGCAATTTAAGGGTCTCACAAGTTCACACAGATTTAGACGAGACAAAGTGGAGACTCTTTCAAACCACTGAAGCTAAAGTATGCGATTTTACAGTAGGCGCCAGTGGCACCATTGAGTCAACAGATCCGATATACAAGATGTATATTCCGTCTTGGAACTACCCTAAAATCACACCTTTTACCTGCATTAGTTTGCGAGAGCCCCCACCTGGTGTTGCCTAACGTGCATGTCCTCAGAAATGGTGACTGTTTATTCATGACTGCAATTCAAATAAACCTACGATTATGATGACCAGTTTTTTAAAAAAAAATTTTCTATAGTCATAAGTCTACATTTTCTAGAACTATCCTGAAAGTGAATAGATCTGCTCAACCTGATGCCAGTCATTCCTTAGTACATTTACCAACATCAATTTAACTCAGATCTATGATTTCGTGCGTATGAGAAGCAAAGAGGCAGAAGATGAAGCTAGGGATGACTGCAGTGTATAAGTACCGTGTACAGAATGATTACCCATACCAGTAAACCTATGTGGCACTGTGTAAACCTCGCAGAGAATTGAAGGAGTTGGGTAACCACAGACTAAAATGACTTCAAATTTCGCCCACAAAAGTGCATTTTAGAGGCAGATGCCCCAAAATATTATTTTTGGTGCTGAAACTAACAATTTTCCAGTAGAACATCATCCCGTGTTTAAAACAAACCTCAAAACACATTTCTAAAACTCTGAGAATCAGGAAAAGTTAGTCATGGGCCAAATTTATGGTCGTGTGGGGTAATTTTATTTGGTTTCCATGTGGCTGCATGGCAACTTTGCAAAAGTTTCGAGCTGATTCAAGTGGAAGCCAAACATGCTGTGCCACCAATAACAATACCATGATGTTGGAAAGTATCAGTTGCACTGTTAAGTATCAGTATACAGTTAATGTCTTTGTCTTTCAAAAAGGGTGTGATGGGAGACCCACCACTTAGACAGCACATAAGCACTGTGGCATTGAGATCAATCTGCTAGCAGACTGTTCCACTGAGTATCATGGGTTATTACTGAAATATTGCTGACATTATGCCCCAAAGTTAACGTGCAGCATTACGTGTACAACATAGTGACACTGCCACTGCTCTGTATATGAGCCCTTATTAATAAATCCTACATTACTGCTTGAAATAATCTTTGTAGATTAACTTGTAGACTGGCCGGATGTATTTTCTTTGAGGAAATCAGAGAAAGTTTCATGTGTTCATTGACCTAGTGAAATCCCACAGTGTTTGTAATTGTAGAGGGAGCAGAAAACAGTACATGTACACTAATTAATTTGAAGGTGCAGACTACAACCATTTCTACATGTAGACCGACCCTAATTCCTCAACCTTTTCACATATGAAAGAGCAACTGTCAGTGCAATTTATGTGCATTATTTATTTGATTTTGAAAACAAAACTATGTCGGTTGGATTGGCCAGTTTTGGGTTTCACAAAAAGTATAATTTTATGAGTTAACACAGAGTAATGCATTCAGAATATGTTTGAATGAAAACCTTTTAAACATGCAAAAAGGTTGAAGGATTATGGTGGGTCTTTGGGAAAGATGACAATCATTGACACCGTCTTAACTGCCAGTAAAAGGTCTGATTAACAACAAATAGAAGGGCTTATTTATTGTACGTGACAAAATCAGTTTCTGACAGTGTTTATTGATTTATTTCATTTGATGAGTGTTTTATGCTGCGCTACTGCGTAAGAGTTTTGTGTGTGTGTATGGGTCACAGGGTGAGGAAAACCATTTCATGAGTTAAGTTAATAAATAAATAAGTTCATAAGGTATGTGTACAAACTTCATGACTTAATGCTAAAACAGCGAGAGCTTAATACACACCCCTAACTGAATCATGCAAAAAAAAGGGCATGGATATAAGAAATTTCTCATTTATTGGACTTGTTCTCTAATTATATAGTGTGTCCATAATACAACACACAAAAAAAGATTTTGGAAGCTCACAGGTCAGTAATGGGAAATTGATGGCTTCACACATGTATCTGTATGCATACTTTGCTGTTTGTAGGCCGCCCTCCTAGGATGAAGCCAGAGCCATTGGACACAAATGTAAGTATTACATATACATGTACATACAGGGGCCCATTCCGGGAAGGCAATTTTGACTTCAGCCAAAATTTGAAATACGATTTTATACATCACTCATTGTTTGACCATTATTTTGAGAAATTTAAACTTTGGCCACCTCAACAATGTGAAGATAAAAGTTTCAAAATTTTGACTTCAGTCACCAAAAGTTAAGCCTTGTGACAAGGTTTTAAAATTTGACTTATATCGGAGATATCAGCTCCAAGTCTTCAAATTTACACACCGACAGGTGGCATATTGGCATTAGTTTTATTCCTTTTCCAAAGCATTGCCACAAGACAAATGTAAGGTTATGTTATTTAATTACCAGTAAAAGAGAAGAGTAAGCAAGAGCTGGATAAGAAAGGGCATGTCATCGGGCACTTGAATTTATGTCTGTATCTTGATGCCCGTATCGTCTGCCGCTGTATGTACGGCGTACATCAATCAAAGAAATCAACAGAGTTTGTAAGCACGGTGCCGTGACTATTACTTGAGGTGGTCTGGAGTGTCCACACTACATGTGAGACTGAGTTAAGTCTGCAAAAGTTCTGAGTTCTTTGAGTGGCAATCAGAGTATAGGATTAATCAGTGTCATGCCTGGTGCCATTAGAATGTTGTCACAGTGAGGCAGCGCTGTATACTTTGATTTCTACAAGGAGACACCATAACCCCCCCTCCCCCTCAAAAAACGAACCCAAAAACAGGATTTAAAAAGGCCATTATATTTCACCAAAAGTTGGGTGTCTAAAAATACACTTTCAGAAGCACATAAATCCTGAAAGATACTTTTGATGCTAACACTTCAGTCTTTCTGATGAGAAATTAATCAAAGTTCATAAAAAACTCTTTTTAGTTGAGTCAGTCAGGCAGAATCAAGCAAACTGTGACAATTGAAAAATGCTAAACTTCAGGTGAAGTGCAGTAAGTGGAAATTTTTGACAAAAAAATTAATCAGCGCAAATCCAGTCAAATTTTTGTTTTTTCAGAATAGCCGAAATCAACAAAGAATTCAGTAGCCAGAAATTTTAATTTATATATGTGTATATATATATATATATTTTTTTTTCTCTCTCACTACAGGCTATCAATGCAGCAGGGACGAGTCAAGGCCCGAAGACACCTGGTCCGCAGAGTTTCCGCGATCGTCATGACAAGGAGAAGAAAATTGGTCACAGAAGGGTGGATGAATCTGGCCAGGTCACCTACAAAAAGGTATGTCATCAATAACCGGTCGTATTAGAATCGGATCCTGTGTGAGACACTGCACTAGAGTAAACACGATGTTCTCAGTATCCAACCACATCATTGACCTACATTAATGTTTCAAGCACTGAGGTTTTCCCGTACAGGCTGCTGTGTTGGCTGAAAAAAGTAATTCTGGATTTAGCCCTAAGCTGAATTGCAGCCAGCTCCGTTCACAAGATGCGAAATTAAAGGTGCATGGGTATGTGTGTGCACTCGTTTAGTCAGATCACCTGAAAAATTTACCTGTGCTGCCATTTTTGAAAAACTCTTGCCCTTGTGCACACACACCTTTTTGCCTTTTTTTCTTTTGTGTGTACACTTCCCAGTGTGATTTACAGGAGAAGAGACACACACCACTTGACCTACTGGTTACTGTTCGGTTGTTGTTAGTGCAGTGGGTTACATGCGGTAGGATTTGTATTGCTATTCCTCAGGGTCAAGTTGTTCAAAAGTGTATTTTAAGGACTTAAGCCTGGTATTAACACGAGTCCAGAGTGCCATTTATTTTGCATTGGGGTGAGACTAGTTATAAGATTTAAGCCTGGCTTATCTTAAATATACTTTTAAACAACTGTCCCCAGCATTTTAACAAAGTTATGCAACACCTGATACAACTTGTACAATAAAAGATTTTCCTCTTTTGGTTGTTATGTCTTCTCTTCTAGAAGGACATGGGGATGGATAGTTTATTATTTCAGAATAGATTTACATGTGCATGTTCATAAATGTGTAACAAAAACCTTACGTTGGAATCTCTTACCTTTGCCCAATGGTGGGCGTGCACAGAAAAATGTAGAGTTGTGTAAGGTTAATCAAGGGAGATAATCAGGCATTGTAAATGGACGTGAATTTTAAGTTTGTGCAACTTGGTATATAACTTATCAAAATATCTGTCGTCAGGAAATGCACCTTTTTTTTTTTCAAATGAAGTAAAGCAGTTAAAATGGTTTGAGTGAGATTTCACGGCAAACTTAACAGCATGATGTTTCTGTCAAAACAACGTCTGGAGCGCAGGGATTGATGTTTTTCACAGTTCTGAATTGTGTATGGCAATCAGAATAGGTTGAAAATGTGCTTTTTCTTAGATGTACATGGATATTTGCAAATTGACCTGGTAGATCTGAAGTGTCTCTTACAAGGTAGACTTGCAGCAAAATACTCCTGAAGAATTCATGAAAACAGATTCTGAACGACAGAAAATTATGCTTAACAAATGAAAAGTTATAAAAATCTCAAAAATGACTCCTCTATTTCATGCATATTTTCTGTCTGTGTTTGAAAATTTTTGGAGTGGCATCAAAGCTGAATTTTCCAGCTTAACGAGATCAGTGCCTCACATATCATTGCTGACATCACAGCTGCAGGCGACTTCATTTCCAGACTGACTGCTAGGGCCTGCATGTAGAGTCAATTCCTTCCCCCAGTCCTTCAGATCAAGTTTGAGAAGTTTTTTGTTGTTGTTGTTTTTGTATATGTCAGGGCACAAATTTAAACTGCATGTTAGGAAATAAAATAAAACACACATTTCACAAATCCCTTGACTGTATTGGTGATGAATTAGATTTGAAACGTGTTATGGAAATATCTCTTCCCTTTGTCAACATGTATACACATTTACAAAGGCAAATTTATGGTAAATGCCACTCGTCTCTGTAACAGTAATCTGTAATGGTAAGAAAATAATTCCTAAAATATGCCAGGAATTTTCGGGATTCCTGGAAGAAAGACGTAAAAGAGAATTAAAATATGTTTTTAAGTGTCAGCTCAATAATATCTAAATCTGTGTGAAGAAATAGAATAGAGGATTTATCTCTGATACAACTTATAGTTTATCGGGAATTATAGAAAAAATTGAATATACAGGAATTATATAGGCGGATTTTTGTCAAGATACAGTTATGAGAATCGGTTTGGATACCGACAATATTTGATGAATAATTACAAGATATTATCATTTTGTCGTCATTTAAATGATGACGACGACCTTCCAGTCAAATGTAAATTTGGTATTTGATGTAACCAATGGTGCACAGTCTTACATGTATATTAATCATTGATTTTAGTTTAGGTTAGATAAGCACAATATTTGAAGTTAATTTGTACAACAGTGTGACATTAGCACATTAGGAAAGTATAACAGAAAATCAAGCAAGTTACTGTGACTATGGTAAAATGCCAGCCCATCGCTACGTATCGCTACGTATGATCATGACATGGCCTTGTGTGTTATGACATGCTTCACATTGCTGACCTGTAGACAGACATTATTAGTGCTGTGACTGAGGAATGCCTTCCTCTGCTATGTTGGACAGGTACTGTACATGGATGTTTGTTTACATGCCTCCATGTTTCCAGTCCATGTGTCACTCACACTCTGCATGCATTCATTCTAGACATGCACGTTAGTGAGAGGGCAGAAAAATAGTTCAGTCCAATATTTTGATGGATTGGTGTGATGAAAACAGTATGACGTGTAGAATGCAAACTATCAACATAGTGTAAATTGTAAATTGCAAAAGCACAGCTCCTGATCCAGCTCGTTAAAGCCCAATCCCTGTTCCATTATACATACACATCAGTTTGTTAAGCACGGTAACATGTTGACTGTTAAGTTTATACTGAATGCTGTGTGGTATGGTTGATTTTACCAGATGAGGCTTATTCTTGCCTGCCTTACACATGTTCACCTCTCTGAATCTAACAGTTTTTGAGCTGACCAATGGTTAATATATCTGGACATGTTAGAGGATGGTTCAGTGTCATAGTGCTGCAGTCTTTATGGCTACATGTTGATTGTGAATAGGAAACTGCCGTACTGGTGAATCAGTTATGGACAACTCATGGCTAACCCTGCAGTGAATTATCTCCCCTTTGTTGGATCATGTGCTGTGAGTTTTGCTACAGTGTGAAGATTCTCAGCCACCATTGTGTTAGCTGCAAATTTAGCAAGCATGTAGAAAAAGGAAAATGGTTTACATTTTATTTTTGATTTGAAGTTTTCATTCTTTGTTTTGTCCTGAAAATGATTTCCAGGTATTTACATATTTCATCATATATATATACAGCTGTGTGGATCAGGTGGTTAAAACTCAGGCTTCTGGATCATTGAGCGATCTTAGACCTAAGTCAAAATTTCAGATCAGATTACAATTGTTATTTCTTGTGTAACAAGGTCAAAATACTGCTTATGAACATAAATTCAAGGTCAGTTATTGTAAAACAAATGTTGGGTAAAATAATGGGAAGGAAAATGCACAATTCAATGATTGAAATTGTGATTTAAGTTTAGCATTGCTTTGTGATCCTGGGGTCTGTTTCTCTGTAATTACTAGCCTTTTGACAGGTAAGGTCAGTTTGTGATCCTGGGGTCTGTTTCTCTGTAATTAGTCACTTTATGATCTGGGGTCTGTTTCTCTGTAATTACTAGCCTTTTGACACATAAGGTCACTTTGTGATCCTGTGGTTTTTTTCTCTGCAATTACTAACCTTTTGACACGTAAGGTCACTGTGTGATCCTGTGGTCTGTTTTTCTGTTATTATTAGTCCATTGACAAGTGAGGTCACTTTGTGATCCCGGGGTCTGTTTCTCTGTAATTATGAGTCCCTTGACAAGTGAGGTCACTTTGTGATCCCGGGGTCTGTTTCTCTGTAATTGTTAGCCCCTTGATACATGAGGTCACATGTTCGATTCCGTGTTTGGCCTCATACTTGAGGTCAGGAGTGTTGTCCGGTCCCTGACAAAGACGAGTGGTTTCCTCTGGACACCCTGGTTTACTCTGGACACCCTGGTCACCTCTGGACACCCTGGTTTCCTTCCACCCACAAACCTGACCAGCATCATGTGTTAATTATGTAAAACATTCTTGGGCACAGTGTTTAACACAGATCTATCAAGTCAAACTCCAATAAACACGGATCTATCAAGTCAAACTCCAATAAACACGGATCTATCAAGTCAAACTCCAACAAACACGAATCTATCAAGTCAAACTCCAGTAAACACAGATCTATCAAGTCAAACTCCAACAGACACAAATCTATCAAGTCAAACTCCAGTAAACACGGATCTATCAAGTCAAACTCCAACAGACACGAATCTATCAAGTCAGATTCCAACAGACACGAATCTATCAAGTCAGACTCCAACAAACACGAATCTATCAAGTCAAACTCCAGTAAACATGAATCTATCAAGTCAAACTCCAACAGACACGAATCTATCAAGTCAAACTCCAGTAAACACGGATCTATCAAGTCAAACTCCAGTAAACACGAATCTATCAAGTCAAACTCCAACAGACACGAATCTATCAAGTCAAACTCCAACAGACACGAATCTATCAAGTCAGACTCAAACAAACACGAATCTATCAAGTCAAACTCCAGTAAACACGGATCTATCAAGTCAAACTCCAACAAACACGAATCTATCAAGTCAAACTCCAGTAAACACGGATCTATCAAGTCAAACTCCAACAAACACGAATCTATCAAGTCAAACTCCAGTAAACACAGATCTATCAAGTCAAACTCCAGTAAACACGGATCTATCAAGTCAAACTCCAACAAACACGAATCTATCAAGTCAAACTCCAGTAAACACAGATCTATCAAGTCAAACTCCAGTAAACACGGATCTATCAAGTCAAACTCCAGTAAACACAGATCTATCAAGTCAAACTCCAGTAAACACAGATCTATCAAGTCAAACTCCAGTAAACACGGATCTATCAAGTCAAACTCCAACAGACACGAATCTATCAAGTCAAACTCCAACAGACACGAATCTATCATGTCAAACTCCAGTAAACACGGATCTATCAAGTCAAACTCCAGTAAACACGGATCTATCAAGTCAAACTCCAACAGACACGAATCTATCAAGTCAAACTCCAACAGACACGAATCTATCAAGTCAAACTCCAGTAAACACAGATCTATCAAGTCAAACTCCAGTAAACACGGATCTATCAAGTCAAACTCCAGTAAACACGGATCTATCAAGTCAAACTCCAACAAACACGAATCTATCAAGTCAAACTCCAACAGACACGAATCTATCAAGTCAAACTCCAGTAAACACAGATCTATCAAGTCCAACTCCAGTCTTGGACTAGGTGATGAAATCAACATGAATGGATACATGTACGTGGAAAACATAACTGCAGACTGCCATATCATGAGTAGTTGTCCAGTTCATATGTTATAAGAATATGGTACAGACCAGCGATCAGTTTCACCTTTTTCAACTCTAAGATCTGGGCATACTTGCACGAAGGCCTCTTATGGTTAAGATCATGAAACTACCATGGTGACGTAATGCCTACAATGCTGGTTGCCATGGTAGTTATGCGCTCTTCACGTTAAGATCACATAACTACCATGGTGACGTAATGCCTACAATGCTGGTTGCCATGGTAGTTATGCGCTCTTCACGTTAAGATCACATAACTACCATGGTGACGTAATGCCTACAGTGCTGGTTGTCATGGTAGTTATGCGCTCTTAACGTTAAGAGGGCTTCATGCAAGTAGGCCCAGATCTGAGAGCTGAAAAAGTCACCAAGATACTGTTAAAATATCTTTAGTAACCGAGAAAATCCATTTGTTTTCATCTTTCATGTTACCTTCAAAAGCATAACAATCAACAAAACAGTTTTCATGCTGTGCAGTTGGGGCCTTGTTCCTTCATACAGATACACTTGTACCCTAATCAGCTTACCTTCGTGCCCTAATCAACTTACCTTTCTTGTGAAAATATGAATTACGATTCTGTTTTAGTTGTAATTTTGTTGTTATATATCTGTTCTGATATAATTGACCTTTCGGGGGTCCCATTAAGTTCAATTTTTATTACATATTGCTTGACACTATCATCAGAATGTGCCCAGGCCCCACCAGAACTAAGATGTATTACCTTCTGGCATGATGCAGCTATCCTGTCCATTGGCTGTGGAAATGAGGGGAACATATCTGTCCATTGGCCGTGGAAATGAGGGGAACATATCTGTCCATTGGCCGTGGAAATGAGGGGAACATATCTGTCCATTGGCCGTGGAAATGAGGGGAACATATCTGTCCATTGGCTGTGGAAATGAGGGGAACATATCTGTCCATTGGCTGTGGAAATGAGGGGAACATATCTGTCCATTGGCTGTGGAAATGAGGGGAACATATCTGTCCATTGATTGTGGAAATGAGGGGAACATATCTGTCCATTGGCTGTGGAAATGAGGGGAACATATCTGTCCATTGACTGTGGAAATGAGGGGAACATATGTTGTAGATGTACTTGTATTATCTCTCTTCTTTGAGCCCTTAAATAAGCAACTAGACATAAATACAACTGACTCTAACAGTTTGCATTTCAAAAGGATGTCACCATGAAAATGGTGGGTGTCATTTAGAAAGTGATAACAGCATTATCATTTATGGGATACAGACTTTCTGGGCATGGTGCAGGTTCTTCTAGTGTTGAAAATTACCTTAGGGCTTGTTGGGTATCAAAAGATTGTGCTCGAAGTAAGCCAGAGTCTCAACCATTTAGGTTATAGCAGCATCGAAAGCAAAAAGGTTGAAGCAAAATTCTTTGCAGGGAGGACACTTTTTGAAAACTGTTGAGTTCATTGATAAAGGGCTTTGGGATGGATGGATGTGTACAAGTGTTACAGAGTACGAGCCGCCTGGTGCATTATCAGTGCATGGCTGGGACCAGGATGCAAGGGTGTGGCTGTAGGATTAACACGATAAAACCAGCTACATCTACAGGCTTCATGCTTCTCAGTCAATCAATACAATTGATCCTGGACATGCTTAAATAGTTAGGTGGGGGGGGGGGGGGGGGGCACAGGGGAAAGGGGGAGGGGTGCAGTTGGTGGTCTCCACAGCTTCTGTGACTCCACTGTTGCGTCACAATGGCTTGTTGTACTGGGGTATTGAACTGTTCTTTTAGCATCTACTGGATCCTCTGATTCCTGTAACTCAGTTTTCTTGGAAATCACTTGACTGTCATGACCATTGTTCAGTATTGAGCTAATCACATGTTGGCCTCGTGCAGCTAGTTTATTTCTGGCATGTTGCTTGACTATTTGCCTCATCTTAATCAGGGTTGTGCTCAGAAGAAACTGATTCTATATTGTGTAATAGACATGGCCATGTAGAGTTTAGCTGCATTAGGTTTTATTTGTTGATGTAATTTAAGGACCAGAGTCAGATTCCACACAATTCCCGTTTGTGACTTAAGTCAAAATTTAAAATCCCTTCACAATGCTCACGTTTTAGTACTGGAAATTGAAATTTAGACACATTTGTCATAAGAAAGCATTGATACGGTGGACAAAAATTTCAATTCCTAAAGCCGAAAAATAAGGCCCCAGGCTGTCATAAGTAGGCCTACATGGCCAGTGTATGCACTCTGAGTCTAATTTCACACAGTGTGAAGGCACCCAAACCTAAACAGCCGAAAAGATACACTGAAAGAATGCTCAAATTGTGTATTTTCATTTAGAAAATTAATTCCACAAAGAAATCAGTCAAGACTTGTCCAGAAACACCACACAAATATAACATGTGGACACTGCTTGTAAATAAAATTTTATCAAACAGGATGTTTTCTAAAAAATTTTAATAGCTCAGTGCCTTGACGCGGCAGTACCAGTGTAGACAAAAAAAAAAGAACATGAATGACATGAACGTAGACACTGTATCCCAGCAGGTAATTTGTATGGGTTTTGTGTCCCCTGATGCATCTTTCTAGATGCTGACTTCCCCTGGATAGCAGATAAATATGTTAACAAAGTAGAATGTTTGTTCAATAGCTGTATATTACACTGTTATATTTCACTACATAATCACATGTAAAAAGCTTCGCTGAAGCTACCAAGGAACTAAATTCAAACATTCAGTACACTGGGGATCTTGGCATTGGAATTGGGGGTGGTAAATGGTCAACAACTCAAACGATTTTCATGTGGTGTTACATGAAGGCCATTGAAGATCACTTGCCTGGCTTTGTACTCGGTGCTGAGAGGTTTATAGAGCAAGGAAACCGGGCTTGTCAGTGAGAGTAAACACGCCTCTGGTTTACTCCAGCCAGTCCATGGTTCTCCAGCCATAAAACTGATTGTCATGACATCCATGGATCTTGAGTGGGACATAATGTTGACATCAATCAGATTAATACAAGTACAGTATAGATCTGTAGAATGTAGCGTAAATGTTCTACAAGGATTCAGTCACAAGCGAACATGCACCTGTATTGAGTGATTATTGAATATTGACAGTCAACTCGCGCTTGCAGAGCTGTCTTTATCTGTCCTGTTTTACCTGTACAGATGACCAGAGCTGCACATCATTTGTGCAGGTATTGAGGGTCTAATTAGTGGAGGAGAGGCTGATTTACAAGGACTTACTTAGTGCTGTTTGTCATCATGAGGGCCAGTGTACCTGTATCCACACCTGTATCAAGGTGATTGCGCTGAACACGTCCATTAGTGACTAAGCTAAATGAATAGGCTTGGCTATTAACTGGTCACTGCAGCAGCCAGAGTGTGGAGGAGGAGGAGGTGACCAATACTGACCAGTACTGGTGTTGATGTCACTTGTGATTGGATATACATGTATACGATGTATAGATTTTGTGCAATGCAGACCTTATATTATGTACATGTATCATGGTCTCTCCATGGATTTATCTTCAGTTTAGTTTCCTGTACATCACATGTTGCTGGTTACACACATGGAATGTACAAGTATACCCAGTATGTGTTGCACAGAGTTTACCTGGCTGCGTGTTTACCTGATGAGTGTTTACCTGCTGGATACTTGTATCCCTGAACCTTTTCACGTGTGAAACAATTTTCAGTGCAATTTATCTCATTTGTAATTAGATTTTGGAGACAAAACTACATACGTTGGATTGGTCAATTTCAGAGCTTCACAAAAAGTGCATGTATCAGCCTGCACAGAATAATACCTTGAGAATATGTTAGAATGAACACCTTACAAACATGCGAAAAGGTTGAAGAATTATAGTACCATACATGCAAATGCTGTTCTGACAGGAGTTCAGGTTGCCCATGGCTGAATCCCTATGACTGCCACATAGATCTCCAAAGCAATTGGATACAGGCATTTGTACATACGTACACAGAAGCCTGTTGGTCCATAAATGAGCAAGATGCCTGACATGATCATTGATGACTGTGCTGAGACCAGCGATTCATAGCTTACATTTACCAGCTGTCAAAATGTCTAAACAGTTCAGGCTCATCAGAACGATGACATCGACAAAGAATTAAGGTTGTCCACAAAGGCTGAAATATATAAGTTTCCGTTTATAAAATTTTTTATTATGAAGTTTTGCGGGATACAGGGTTGGGATGACGTGGGCTCAAGTCACGTTTTTTATTTTTTATTTTGAATTCTTGAAAGCAAGTGTGGAAAATATTTTGTTCTCTGTGTACGTGTAGTACTTTAAATCACAGTGATGAACTGAGAGAACACTTGTACTGTGGTGCACTCAGACAGTGGAACTATAGACTGTCTGTATGCGTATGGACAGGGCTTCTCCAGCATCTACACTATACCTGTATGTTCACGTGCTCTATACCTGTACGTTCACGTGCTCTATACCTGTACGTTTACAGGCTCTATACCTGTACGTTCACGTGCTCTATACCTGTACGTTCATACGTTCACGTGCTCTATACCTGTACGTTCACGTGCTCTATACCTGTACGTTCACGTGCTCTATACCTGTACGTTCACAGGTTCTATGTTTGGGCCATTCATAAGAACAAATCATGCTGCGCTGACTTGAAACTTGTAGTGTTGGTAATGCCCTGAATTCTGTCCATTCTGCGTTATTGCCAGAATGAAGTAGTAAAGATGCATACAGTTTTGCCAGTTTACTTATGTATACGTGTACTATACAACTTTTTGTTTTGGAAAAGATAGTACATTTATTTTACTTCAGTGGTGTATAGTTTGGCCATATGCATGCAGGATACAAAAGTATTTGCTTGTTTAGAGCGTACATCTACAAACGACTGGCCTCGTGTTGTTGAACTCCGTTAGATTCCATTGCAATTTACCAAAAGCTGATACATTTAGGATTATTTTGCCCTATCTGTTCTTCCTCATATAGCAAGATTTGTTTTTGCTGTCAGATGGCCGCCTGGTATCTACTTGGTTTCATACGTGGCCAATACATTTAAGGTTGTGATAAGGTGTTTATTACCTATCCGGTGTACTGGTGCAAGTTGGGCCTTTCAGCATATGTGTAAAATCTGATACTGTATTACACAGATGCATTATAACAGAGATGTAGTACAAATAGCCTGTCATGACTATTGTACATGTTCAGTCGTTTGGCTGTGTGTTCCTTGTACCTGTGCCTCTCATTGATTAGTGCCCTTTGTTCATGTGCCTGAAGCTGTAGATCGTATGAAGCATACAGTGTACATATACTGTATACAGCCTCTTTAAAATTTCTTAGTTGATCAGATTATCGTTTGACAAGGAGATAGAACTTGTAAGTCAGCTTTTGATGGTACTAGAGACGGGCAGGTTATAGAGACGGGCACAAGATCTACCTGTACAGGTGCGTGAACGTGCTAGATGGATGATCATTGGGTGTGGTTCACGGAAGGATTTATACTTCACCTTATGCCCCATACTTACCTACGTGTGTGTGCGTATTTAACCGTTACCCACCTGTACATGTGTAACAGTTGCCATGTGCTGGACTAGTGTCCCCTCTTCAATCAGCTAAAACCCTTCAGTATCATGTTGGACATGGCAGAGATATTGACCATATGTACATCTAACTGCCCAGTACTGGTGTCACCATCAATACCAGACTGTAGTACATGCGGGCAATCCAGACACATGCTCACCCACACGCACTTACCTGCAGACTCTCGAGCTGTTACCATGTGTACTGCTGTACATGACTGAGCACTTGATTGGCCATTACCTGAACATGATTATCTGAAGACTGTGTTAAGGGTATGTTGTATGTAAGAAGAAGAAGAACCAGTGTGCTGTGCGTATTGTACCTACACAGGTCTCTGGGTGATGTTGATCTCAGTAACTGATGTTGTAGTTGTAAGACTGACCAGCTGACTCCAAATTCACTGCACTGTGTGGCTGTGCTTTTGTGACAAACAAGATGAAGCAAGAAAGATCAGAAGCTTGAGGTACTTGTAACAGCTCTGTGAGGCTGGAGACTTTGTAAGTTTTAACTCTGAAGTGACAAGACCGCTGTTTGATCCTTACCACGGAAAACCACAAGACTACGACATACATGTATACATGGTATGATGTATATGAGCCTGGGTCCTCATCTGCTGGTCAGAATGTTGACTTATCTTTGACTGCAGTGGTCTATATGTACATGGTCAGTGTGCCTCTTTCACCTGTACCATACAACACTTCTGTTCGTGGCTGCTATCTGTGTCCAACTCGCAGACTAATGAAGAGACTGATTATGATGTATACACCTATTGGATGAGCTGATGGATTTCTTTTTAAGTACATGGAAACAGACGTATGACTTGCTGCAAACACCCAGGTACGTGTGGCTGCTTCAGACTGTATTCCAAGAAATCCGTGTACAGGTGATTGGATTGAAAACTTGACCAGGAGATTAGGCTTTGGTGCCGATATTTATACACATGGTCACACTTTTCAGAGAAAATACACAAAATTCTGTTTATCGTGAAATCACAGCTCTTGATAACTCGCATGAGAAAGGTGATAACTGCTAGGTGATATGTTATACATGTATGTGGGCTGGGATCTTGGTATGAGGTGTGATGGTAACATAGCTGATGTCATATACATGTGGGACCTTATATGTACATGTGCTGCTAACTACTGGCTGATGTCGCTTTAATGTTGGAGAAGACCTGTTGCTGATTTAAATGTAGAAACACACATGTCCTAGTGGTTGTACCACGGTAAACGGAACATCCTATTGTGCCCTACAGTAGGTGACAGGATGTGTGAAGGACCTAGGCGTGTACATGTAGGTCTGGTTCGGTTGTACCGGTATTGATATCCTGGTCTGAGAAGAGGAGCTTGTGAACTCGCAGGCATCTGGGCTTGAATGTGTGTGAAGGTGTGACTTTACAAGCTGCAAGTGTTCTGCAGCAATTTCCCACCATTTGAATTTAAACTTAATGCACATGCAAGAACTAAGGCACTTCGCATGTATACTGTAGCCTGGTGCTGCTGCTGTTGGTGTTGTGAGATTCTGGTTCCTGCTCAGAGTCAAGTGGTTTGGATGGCTTAAAAGTTGCCTTAGAACTGTGCCCAGCAGGATGGGGAGATAACACTGGACTGCTTTTACTTCTGTATATCATTAAAGTAAACAGAGGAAGGACTTAAGGACTAAACAGCTGGGTGAGTTCACAGGTTTTCCTGCACTCTGTGGCATGTGTCTGGGAATTACTACCACCAGCAGTTGTCCAACTGACCATCAGTTAGGACTGTCAGTCCAAGAAGTACTCTGTAACCTTTGACACCCCTGCGGACAGGAGATAAAACTGGAGATTAATTCCGCTGTCCTGGCTGTGTGCTTGAAAGTCAATGTTTTATGAGAGCATTTCCTGTAAAATTGTGATGTCTCCCTCACTAGGCAGTTTGGGATATTCCCTTAACAAGGGTCAGAAAAACCAAACCATTTGCTCTTCCTGAGGACGAGGATCTGTTTTCAGTCTAAAGAAATCCCAGGATCAGCTGAGTTTCGAGAACATTACTATTGTGGAATGGAACATTGGAGCAGTCTGGGGCCATTTATGGTTGCAAATTATCCTGAGCTGTTTAATATAGAAGTGGAATCTTTCCTTGCTTCCGGACTATGAATGTAAAGTTTGCATGTTTTTGTAAAAGAGAAGTAGTGTACAGCAAACTTGGTCAGGAAGGATTCATAAAGCGTGACGCTTATTGACAGGAACGCTTTTGGATGTGAGGGTGATTTTCTATGATTCATGCCGTGTGTGTGTGTGTGTGTAATACATGTGCCTGTAAGTGACTCAGGATTACAGACCCAGACACCAAACATGTTTACTTTTAGTCAAACTGTATCTAATACAGCTTCAGATCATGGGCAAGGATATTGTTAATGTGGATGTAGGTACAGTTAAGCAGTTTTTGGGATGACCTAAAGTGTCGTGTACATGTACAACAGACCTGCTTGCCTCTGATCAGCCATTATTCCATCTACATTGTGTGTGTGTGTGAAGGAGTAGACTGCAGACAACTCAGTCACTGCCTGCACAAGGCTTCTGCACCAGGGTCATGGCTGCACACGGCTGTATAGGGATGTTACCAAGATTTATTCGAAGTACAATCCACTAGCTTGTGTATTGCCGGTGGATGCTGAATCTCAAGGCGATGAGGATGGAACTGGAAAGTTCTACCCCCAGTTCGTGCATGTGGCTAGAAGCTGGCAAAGTATTCGCAAACTGAAGGATGTGTTTGTATACGGCTTCGCTACCTTTGATTACATCTGGGATCTACAGATTAAGACCCAGGTTAAACGTTCATTTTGCAATGACGGCTTTATAACCAGCGAAGCATTATGCGAGTTGTTCGTGAGAAGATTTCTTCAGGACATCGGAAGGCTGTGTATTCTCAAAACCTCAAACGTTCATCCGCTGATCCTAATGTGTGATGTGTACATAATGGTGTACATGTAAACTTTGTCACTTGGAATGGTATTCTATACAAACAAAAGGGCATCAGGTGTCTGTCTGGGGAAAATCTTCAGCTGTATTTTACAATGACAAGAATCATAGAGTTGAAGTTATCAGTGTTTAACTGTTGAATGGTAGACTTGTGAATAAGTCAGAATAGCAAGCCGGAATTATTAACATCTATGTGATATAACAAACCTTCATAAGGAAACCACCCCCAACATTTGATTACTTTTAAATTGTGAATAAGAGACTGTGATAGTGAGCATTCCCTGCTTTTACATATTGTACAAAACATCCAGTGTATGTTCAATTTGCGATAAACCTGTATCTCATTTCTCTTGATGAACTATTTTATCATACTGTATATACTTGTATAAATATCATGAAAAATTCCAGTCAAATCTTTTATCAAAACTTACACCTATCAAAACAGGTGACTGAATGTTTCCGTTAATACGTTGATAATTGCCATTTGCCGTCTTTCTTCGCTGAGACACAAAGACAAGTAAATCAGTGTAATTGTTTTTTATGCGAATAGTTGATTATAAGTTTTATGAATGATGTTTGTATAAAAATATTGTGTACAGATTTGTACTTGAAATGTAAGGAATGATTTTTAATCCTTGTTTAAGCTCGTTAAGGTCTGATATAATGACATATTAGTTAAGTTTGGATTTTTTGTGCAATTGTTCTAACAACCAAAAATCATGCAACGATTTGGTTTTTCAATGGAGAAAGGCTCACAGTTGGGCTTTAATAGCATATATAACCTGTACACTAGTGAAAGTAGTAGAGAGGAGGCGTTTTGGTTACATCCTAACGACCATCGTTTGAGGTGTGGAAGTTTGCTGCAGTTTGTCTGGATGAAAAATCACAGTCTTGCACCGTCGTTCACAGGTGTGCATGTAAGTCAAGGAGCTATCATCACTCCAAATCTCTACAACTGTTTCATGGAATATTCTGTGGAGACGGGTTTTTTTTTTTTCTTCAATATCTGTCATACATGTGTCTTATATGTTGTGTACTAAACATGTGCTTCTTCGTACAGGTAGCAGTCCAAGTTTATATAGTCAGATCACCAAAATTATGCCACATAGAGTATCAGGCCCTTGATTTACATACCTAGTTTGAATTCTCTAGTCTGCATCTTGCCTATAAGGCCATATACTGTCACACTCTGTGCCATATCTAGAGCCAGTTTTTTTTCTGGAAAGCCACTAGGGTACCCAAACAAATGAAATGTTATGAAAACTGACCATTGAATTGAAAAAAAATATCATGCTTTTTCCATGAAAAGATTAGATTTCTCACAAATTTCTCTTATTGACAGGCTTAAAAACTCTCAGAAATCATCATTTGAGTTGCATTTTATAAGCATAATGTCACCTTTACATTTTTGGGGTCAGAACCTGGAGTATTTTTTTTTCTAGACATGACCTGGGCACTAACATTGCTATGGTTATAAAGACAGAAATGAAGACAGAAAATCTCAATATTCAGGCTTCAATGAGAGACTTATGGTGAAAGGTTAATTTTTCAAAAATACTGTGAACTGCTGTTTGGTATTAAAAGGCCAGTTTTAGGTTTTATAAATCATTGGCTTGGTTTGTTTTATATACGTGATGAACAATTATGTCAGCTTCACTGACTTGTGTAATACCATTTAATGTGTATACTGTTGTGACTCAGTATTTTGTCAAGACATTCTTACTGTTAGATTTTCTCGGAAACTTTTTAACATCATAGATATACACACCATGTATATGGACAACCAGACAGCTGTTTTTTGTTTGTTTTTTTGTTTATATTTTTGTTTATCGTGGAATGATGTCCCCTCCCCCTCCTCGTCCTTTTGAAAGTGCATATTATCTGAAGTCAAGTAGAGTTATTGCCCTTCCTCCTCATATTTATCAAAAATAAAAATAATAAAAATTATAGTGCAACTTACTTTTTTATTTTATAGTTAGAACTTTTTGATGATTGAAACGTGTGAAATACAGTTGACATGTTTAGTTACATAATCATTAAAATGTTACTCAGCTTAATAGCCTTTTTGTGATTATCTAAATATGTGGAATCCATTTCCTTTCAGAAACCGACGTCGGAGCTTATGGCCGCAATCCAGCTGGGCATTGGGCAGAGTATAGGTGGACTTGCGGCTAAACCAGAGAGAGACGTGCTTATGCAGGATTTCGCTGTCGTGGAAAGTGTCTTCTTCCCAAGGTATTTAATATTTCTCTCCTTTGGTATGCTTGTATTTTTCTAGGATATTGTGTTTGAGACCTTTTAAACAATTTTTAAGTACATTATACTAGTGTATACATGTTGTAATACAGACTTTGTTTTGAAGATCATTTTCTCTTCAAGATATTAAGAGTCTAGACTCTCTTTCAAGGTACAGCACACTATTTTTCAGCATACTGTGCATTCCTTTCCAAGGCATCATGCACTCCTTCCAGAGATTCTGTTCACTCCTTCCCATGATGCTATACACTCCTTCCCGAGATTACACTCCTTTCCAAGGTTCTGTACACTCCTTTCCAAAATTCGATACACTCCTTTCCAAGATGCTGTACACCTCTGTCCATGCTCTGTACACTCCTTTAACAAGATTCTATGCACTCCTTTGTGAGATTATATACACTCTTTTCCAAGGTTATGTAAACTCCTTTCCAAAATATCAAGCACTCCTTTCCAAGATTCTGTACATTCCTTTCCAAGATTCTATGCATTCCTGTCAAAGATACTGTAGAATGTATACTCATTTCCAAGATTCTATGCATTCCTATCCAAGATTCTGTGCATCCCTGTCCAAGATTCTATGCATTCCTTTCCAAGATACTGTAGAATGTATACTCATTTCCAAGATTCTATGCATTCCTGTCCAAGATTCTATGCATCCCTGTCCAAGATTCTATGCATTCCTTTCCAAGATACTGTAGAATGTATACTCATTTCCAAGATGCTGTACACTCTTTTCCAAGAGTGAAATGATTTATTTTGACCTAATGAGCCATAATACCAGCCCCGAAGTTCTGTACCTGTACCTATACCAGGCTCCTATCAAACCTCGCCTGTGTCATCTGACCAGAGTTTTTGTATGTTGTTGTTGTAGTGAAGGGAGCAACCTGACACCCGCCCATCATTTCAGTGACTATCGCTTCAAAACTTTCGCTCCTGTGGCTTTTCGGTACTTCAGGGAGCTGTTTGGAATCCAGCCAGATGACTTCATGGTAAGTTTGTTTGAAGCAGTTCACATTCATGGACCTTATGTCTGTTGTAATGTTCATCTGGCCTGTCATTGTGTGCAGAAGGTTGTTGTTTTCTTCTCCATCCTTTAAGCTGCTTATTGTTGTATAGCTGAATAATTCTTGAATGAGGCAATAAATACTGCTCTACACTTAAACTTTCTGGTAAATGAGGCAATAAATACAGCCCTACACTTAAACTTTCTGGTAAATGAGGCAATAAATACTGCTCTACACTTAAACTTTCTGGTAAATGAGGCAATAAATACTGCCCTACACTTAAACTTTCTGGTAAAATGAGGCAATAAATACAGCTCTAGACTTAAACTTTCTGGTAAATGATGCAATAAATACTGCCCTACACTTAAACTTTCTGGTAAATAAGGCAATAAATACTGCCCTACACTTAAACTTTCTGGTAAATGAGGCAATAAATACTGCCCTACACTTAAACTTTCTGGTAAATGAGGCAATAAATACTGCCCTACACTTAAACTTTCTGGTAAATGAGGCAATAAATACTGCCCTACACTTAAACTTTCTGGTAAAATGAGGCAATAAATACAGCTCTACACTTAAACTTTCTGGTAAATGAGGTAATAAATACTGCTCTACACTTAAACTTTCTGGTAAATAAGGCAATAAATACTGCCCTACACTTAAACTTTCTGGTAAATGATGCAATAAATACTGCCCTACACTTAAACTTTCTGGTAAATGAGGCAATAAATACTGCCCTAAGCTTTAAACTTTCTGGTAAATGATGCAATAAATACTGCCCTACACTTAAACTTTCTGGTAAATAAGGCAATAAATACTGCTCTACACTTAAACTTTCTGGTAAATGAGGCAATAAATACTGCCCTACACTTAAACTTTCTGGTAAATGAGGCAATAAATACTGCCCTACACTTAAACTTTCTGGTAAATGAGGCAATAAATACTGCCCTACACTTAAACTTTCTGGTAAATGATGCAATAAATACTGCCCTACACTTAAACTTTCTGGTAAATAAGGCAATAAATACTGCTCTACACTTAAACTTTCTGGTAAATGAGGCAATAAATACTGCCCTACACTTAAACTTTCTGGTAAATGAGGCAATAAATACTGCTCTACACTTAAACTTTCTGGTAAAATGAGGCAATAAATACAGCTCTAGACTTAAACTTTCTGGTAAATGAGGTAATAAATACTGCCCTACACTTAAACTTTCTGGTAAATGAGGCAATAAATACTGCCCTAAGCTTTAAACTTTCTGGTAAATGATGCAATAAATACTGCCCTACACTTAAACTTTCTGGTAAATAAGGCAATAAATACTGCTCTACACTTAAACTTTCTGGTAAAAGAGGCAATAAATACTGCCCTAAGCTTTAAACTTTCTGGTAAATAAGGCAATAAATACTGCTCTACACTTAAACTTTCTGGTAAATGAGGCAATAAATACTGCCCTACACTTAAACTTTCTGGTAAATAAGGCAATAAATACTGCCGTACACTTAAACTTTCTGGTAAATGAGGCAATAAATACTGCCCTAAGCTTTAAACTTTCCGGTATATGACCTCAAATTTTGCTCCAAACAGTGTATTTTTAGAAACAAATGTGCCACACAAAAATGTTAGTTTTGTTGCTGGCATTTTCCAACTACCCCAGTTCCTCAACCTTTTTGCATATCAAAGAGCAACTTTCAGATGCAACTGAGCAAATTTATGCACACTTTTAATTAGATTTTGAAGACAAAACTACATTGCTTGGATTGGCCAATTTTAGGGCTTCACTAAAGGTATAATTTTATCAGTCTACACAGAATAATGCGCTCAGAATCTGCTTAAATAAACACCTTGCAAACATGCAAAAAGGTCGAAGAATTACAGTGGCTAGGTTATGATCCAATATGGTCATACTCTGTTTGAAAGCCACTTTCATTTTTTTTAATCTTGCAAACGTTTATTAAATCGCAGTGTTGCGACCTCTGGCAGTACACAGGGACTAGGTGATAATTTACCCTAATTGCTCAACTTACATATAGAACGGCAACTTTCAGCACAATTTATGCACATTTTAAATTTGACTTTGGAGGCAAAACTACATTGTTTGGATTGGCCAGTTTCTGGGCTTCACAAAAAGTATAATTTTATTTGCCTACACAGAATAATGCCTTCAGAATATGCTCAAATAAACACCTTTGCAAACATGCGAAAAGGTTGAAGAATTACAGTACATTCATGGCCCTATGACATAAACTAGTGGCAGCATGCTTACTATATTATCACAGACTGTCTGTTTCATTGAAGTTAAACCTTGCAAATCATCTTCCCTTACGCAGTAACTTGTGGTGAAAGCAATCAGAGAATCTGAAAATACACGATATTATTTTGAAATGTTACCATTTATTAGCTGTAGAAAGCAGCTTCAGCCACAGAATTGGAGAGGTTGAAAGGGCGCTGTCTGCAACTGGGTGCTGATATCACCACTAGTGGTCTGTTGTGGTGAGTGTAGTAATGTGCAGCCTGAAATGTGAAAATTGTTTGTTGAAATCACTGGAGGATTGTAAAATGAATTCATACGTTGCGTTGTTGTATTCTTTCAGCTTTCTCTATGTGACGAAGCCATGGTTGAACTGTCCAATCCTGGGGCCAGCGGCAGTATTTTCTATATCACCTCAGACGATGAGTTCATCATCAAAACAGTCCAGCACAAAGAGGCTGAGTTCTTGCAGAAGTTACTGCCAGGCTATTACATGGTGAGTGGCGAGCCGATTTGGCCTGTGGAAAGGCCTTGTCTGACAGACAGGCTCATAGCCTTGACCTCCAGGTTTTCTTGTATTTTTTCCACTGTAGAAAACATGAAATGGAATCTGTATGAAATGGCTTTCAGAGGGTGCACACTAATAATTTAATGGTGATTTGTTCCTGTAATGCACACGGACTGAACCTTGCTGGTCCAACTGCAGTGTGAAGCCAGGAGGCTTCTCAGGTGCAGAGTGAAAGCTGGTTGTTCCCCCTGTCACAACTCCCATTTCCTCCCCAGAAATCTGACTGCCTCTTGAATGTTTTTAGTGTCATTTAAAGCGTCAGTCAGGTTCGTCAGAGGTGGTGGCCTCACACCAATGCGGTACCTGTGAGTTCAAGTCCAACTCTTTCTTGGTTCCTCTCCGGCAGCACGTGAGAAGGTCGTCAGCAACCTGCCGATGGTCGTGGGTTCCCCCAGGATCTGCCCTGTTTCCGCCCACCGTAACGCTATACGTGAAATATTGTTGAGTACGGCGTAAAACACCAATCAGTTACATAAATAAACAAACAATAATCAAGTCAACCATTCTAGTAAAGATTGACCATTTCCTAAATGCTGTTTCAAAAGAGTGTCACTAGTGTGAAGAGAGAACTGAAAAATTGTCTAGGAGGATTAATAACTTTTTTTTTTTTCATTTGATAGAATCTAAATCAGAACCCAAGAACATTATTGCCAAAGTTCTACGGCCTTTACTGTTATCAGGTGAGTTGTGTTTAGTTCTGGGTGTAGATTGCCAAAGTTCTGCGGCCTTTACTGTTATCAGGTGAGTTGTGTTTAGTTCTGGGTGTAGATTGCCAAAGTTCTACGGCCTTTAGTGTTATCAGGTGAGTTGTGTTTAGTTCTGGGTGTAGATTGCCAAAGTTCTACGGCCTTTACTGTTATCAGGTGAGTTGTGTTTAGTTCTGGGTGTAGATTGCCAAAGTTCTACGGCCTTTAGTGTTATCAGGTGAGTTGTGTTTAGTTCTGGGTGTAGATTGCCAAAGTTCTACGGCCTTTACTGTTATCAGGTGAGTTGTGTTTAGTTTTGGGTGTAGATTGCCAAAGTTCTACAGCCTTTACTGTTATCAGGTGAGTTGTGTTTAGTTCTGGGTGTAGATTGCCAAAGTTCTACGGCCTTTACTGTTATCAGGTGAGTTGTGTTTAGTTCTGGGTGTAGATTGCCAAAGTTCTACAGCCTTTACTGTTATCAGGTGAGTTGTGTTTAGTTCTGGGTGTAGATTGCCAAAGTTCTACGGCCTTTACTGTTATCAGGTGAGTTGTGTTTAGTTCTGGGTGTAGATTGCCAAAGTTCTACGGCCTTTACTGTTATCAGGTGAGTTGTCTTTATTTTTGGGAGGAGATTGCCAAAGTTCTACGGTCTTACTGTTATCAGGTGAACTGTCTTTATTTCTCGGAGAAGATTACCTCTTATTTATGATGCGGGCAAACAAAAGAATGAGAATATTTGCCTATTGTAAACGAAACTAAACAGTAACTATTGAAATTTAATTAACTCAATATTGTGTCTTTTTCATCTTCTGTCACATAGATCGATTAAATGTGGTTTAAAACATTGAGAGTATGCAAATTACATGTAAACATTTAAACAAGAAGTATGTGGTTATGCCCCAGTTAGAGTAATCTAAAGCCTTACTGTAAGGTTTATGTGAAATTTAATGTCAATGTCGTAAATATGTATTGAAAGTTTTATCCTGCCACAAGCTGTATTTATGTTTGACTGATAATTTCGAGTAATGGCCAGCAAAATAAACAAAGCGCTTCTAAATTTCCACGAGAATATATTCATTTCCAGATCTAATTGTTATTTTAAACCAGGAATCCTCTTGTTCACTGTGATTGTAATGTGTGTATCATTACTCACTGTAAGTTTGCAGTTACAGTGTACATAGGATCATGGAAGGGATGTCATGGACCCATGTCCATGGTCCAGGTCCCATGTCCACCTGGATTGGAAGTGGTTTAGGATCCTTAAAATTTTCAAAATATCACTTATTATAAATTTATGCGTTCTTATAAAATTGTTAATTGATCCTTTTTCTGCCTTTCAGTGTGGTGGGAAAAATATCCGTTTCGTTGTGATGAACAACTTATTGCCTTCATCAATTAAACTCCACGAAAAGTATGATTTGAAAGGAAGCACGTACAAACGAAAGGCTTCTAAAAGTGAACGAGCCAAGCCTAGTCCAACGTTAAAAGATTTAGATTTTCTTGACAACCATCCTGAAGGCTTGATTTTGGAGAAGGAGACGTATGATGCTTTGATCAAAACTATAAACAGAGATTGTATGGTAAGATTTGGTGCAGTGCTTTTCTCCACTATTAACTTGACTATGCTTTGACTGTCGAAAAACACCTTGAGTAATTCAATGAAACGAGTGATTTAACTTTACTTTTGTGCACATTTTAATGTACAGTGTTTGAAAGATAAATGTACCATTTCCGTTGTGTGTGCAGAACAAGGCTTTTTGTACCAAGCACATGTAACTGAATGTTATTCTTAAGTTCCAGTTATTGCATTACAATTAATTTATATCATCTTCATGTTTACAGGTTTTAGAAAGTTTCAAGATAATGGACTTCAGTCTCCTGTTAGGTGTTCATAACTTGGACTTCACAGAGAGGAGACGGGTGAGTAGAGAGAGAGAGAGAGAGAGAGAGTAGACTATTGATGTGCTGGCTTCTCCAGGCTCTTAGGCTCAGAGACTTTTGACCAAAGCAGTCAAGGATAAGAATTCCATCTCTTGCTCTTTTGTGTTTCGGCTTAAAGTCAAGAGGTTTGTCAGGTAATTTGTCAAAGGTCAGTGGTTTTACTCTGGGTACTCCACTCATGAAAGATGAAAAATTTATGAGTGTAACTTTTAGACAGCAATTAAATAAATGAAACAGCCTAAAGCAAAGGTGACTTATGAAGGATTCATATACCAGGATCACATATACAGTGTTGTTACATGTGTCTGTTGTTCTGTAGGGTGTATCAGAAGAGAGGGGAGGGGCTGGTCCCACTTCCCCCACAGAGTCCCAGGTGCCCAGTACAAGTGATGGCTCACAGGAAGGAGGGGCACAACCCTCAGGCCCCGGCAAAGGTAAGTCATCATATCACCTGGTAATATTCACTCAAACCTGTCGTGTAACGCCCTTTAGGAAAATGCTGGGGCCACTGGCAGATTTCATGAAAGCTTGTGCTTATAAGCAGGTATTATGTCACATACCTTGGTAATGACGGTAGTTTACGTGAAACTTGTACCTACATTCCTGGCGGGGCCTCCGTGGCTCAGTCAGTTACCGCTCTAGCGCAGCGTAATGACCCAGGAGCCTCTCACCAATGCGGTCGCTGTGAGTTCGCTGTACCCGGTTTCCTCCCACCATAATGCTGGCCGCCGTCGTATAAGTGAAATATTCTTGAGTATGGCGTAAAATACCAATCAAATAAATAAATTCCTGGCTGCACAAGGAAATGTGTTCAGATTTTGAGTACGGCATTTAAACATTGAAATCATTTCGGTGATGTAAAAATAAAAATAAAAAACGCCATGTTGTGAGTTGTAATAGTCACTGGTGAATCTCATGAATGCACGGTACTCTATGGCTGTAAGTGGGATTGTCTGCCAGGCACCTGTGGATGGTCGTGGGTTTCCCCCGGGCTCTGCCCGGTTTCCTCTTACCATAATGCTGGCCGCTGTCGTATCAGTGAAATATTCTTGAGAACGGCGTAAAACACCAGACAAATAAATAATAATAAATGAATGCTCGGTGAATCCCCTGAATGCTTGGTGAATCTCCTGAATGCTCGGTGAATCCCCTGAATGCTTGGTGAATCTCCTGAATGCTCGGTGAATCTCCTGAATGCACGGTGAATCTCCTGAATGCACGGTGAATCTCCTGAATGCACGGTGAATCTCCTGAATGCACGGTGAATCTCCTGAATGCACGGTGAATCTCCTGAATGCACGGTGAACCTCTGCTCTGGTACAGGGAAATCCCTCCAGTCACTGTTCAGTTGTCTTTGACGACATCAAGTGGTTGACGAAGCTTGTGCGACTGTTTGTTAAGCCTAATGATTATATCATCTTATTTATACTATTATATTGTTCACATTCCTGCACATAAGAATTTCTCAGTAACTTGCCAAAGGCTGGTGGTGTACCATGTGAATTCCGGTTTCTCATAAAACTGATTGACCTGGTATTAGTAAAAATGAAGTGAATATGAAGTGACAAAATCAATCAGTCAGACATTTACACAACTACTGGACATGAATCTAAGTGACATTCAAGGGTGAGATATGGAATTCGTTGTGGAGTGTGTGTTGTATTATTAAAAATGGTTGATAAAGGTAAGGATGTGCCTTTCTCTAAAATGGTAAAAAGTAGTATTGCAGTGTGAATGCTCTGATCCAGACGATATACTCACCTTCAGCAGTGGCTAGTGGGCAGTTACTGTCACTTTTGTGTTGGGCGAGTTAAGCCTGTGGGCATGAGGTAAACAGCAAGTGCCCGGCTATGCGCTGTCTAGAATAGATCCATATCAGCCTTCATGGTTGATTATGGCATAGTTTTTCAAAACTAGTAGTGATTCTTGAGTTTGCTACAGATGATATTGTATCAGCCAGGTGATACCACATGAGCTATGAAGGATGACATACAAGTTTTCTTTTTGCAGCTAATCTCCAGCGAGGTAAATCCTTGAGGACTCGCTTGGCCCAGTATTCCACAGCCTTGGAGGCCATCCAGGCCAACACGGAGCCGGTGGAGATTGATAATGAAGATGTGCCGTAAGTGTCAGAGAAAACCTGGGGGTAGACTGTGGTCTGTGAAATGTTGGCTGGTTTGTGTCTGGTGTGGGAACATACCATCCAGGCCAGTGAAGAGCCGGTGGAGATTGATAATGAAGATGTGCCATAAGTGTCAGAGCAAACCTGGGGGGTAGACTTTGGTCTGTGAAATGTTAGCTGGTTTGTGTCTTGTGTGGGAACATACCATCCAGGCCAGTGAAGAGCCGGTGGAGATTGATAATGAAGATGTGCCATAAGTGTCAGAGCAAACCTGGGGGGAAGACTTTGGTCTGTGAAATGTTGGCTGGTTTGTGTCTTGTGTGGGAACATACCATCCAGGCCAGTGAAGAGCCGGTGGAGATTGATAATGAAGATGTGCCATAAGTGTCAGAGAAAACCTGGGGGGAGGTGGGGGGTGGGAGGTAGACTGGCCTGTGAAATGTTGGCTGGTTTGTGTCTGGTGTGGGAACATACCATCCAGGCCAGTGAAGAGCCGGTGGAGATTGATAATGAAGATGTGCCATAAGTGTCAGAGAAAACCTGGGGGGAGGTGGGGGGTGGGAGGTAGACTTTGGTCTGTGAAATGTTGGCTGGTTTGTGTCTGGTCTGGGAACATAGCATCCAGGCCAGTGAAGAGCTGGTGGAGATTGATAATGAAGATGTGCCGTAAGTGTCAGAGCAAACCTGGGGGGGAAAACTTTGGTCTGTGAAATGTTGGCTGGTTTGTGTCTTGTGTGGGAACATAGCATCCAGGACAGTGAAGAGCCGGTGGAGATTGATAATGTAGATGTGCTGTAAGTCTCAGAGCAAACCTTGGGGGAAGACTTTGGTCTGTGAAATGTTGGCTGGTTTGTGTCTGGTCTGGGAACATAGCATCCAGGCCAGTGAAGAGCCGGTGGAGATTGATAATGAAGATGTGCCGTAAGTGTCAGAGCAAACCTGGGGGGAAGACTTTGGTCTGTGAAATGTTGGCTGGTTTGTGTTGGGTATGGGAACATACCATCCAGGCCAATGCGGAGCCGGTGGAGATTGATAATGTAGATGCACTGTAAGTCTCAGAGTAAACCTTGGGGGGTAGACTTAGGTCTGTGAAATGTTGGCAGGTTTGTGTTGGGTATGGGAACATACCATCCAGGCCAATGCGGAGCCGGTGGAGATTGATAATGTAGATGCACTGTAAGTCTCAGAGTAAACCTTGGGGGGTAGACTTTGGTCTGTGAAATGTTGGCAGGTTTGTGTTGGGTATGGGAACATACCATCCAGGCCAATACGGAGCCGGTGGAGATTGATAATGTAGATGCACTGTAAGTCTCAGAGTAAACCTTGGGGGGTAGACTTTGGTCTGTGAAATGTTGGCTGGTTTGTGTTGGGTATGGGAATATACCATCCAGGCCAATACGGAGCCGGTGGAGATTGATAATGTAGATGCACTGTAAGTCTCAGAGTAAACCTTGGGGGGTAGACTTTGGTCTGTGAAATGTTGGCAGGTTTGTGTTGGGTATGGGAACATACCATCCAGGCCAATACGGAGCCGGTGGAGATTGATAATGTAGATGCACTGTAAGTCTCAGAGTAAACCTTGGGGGGTAGACTTAGGTCTGTGAAATGTTGGCAGGTTTGAAAAGGTGAAAGAATGTGGACTTCTTCCTTTAAACCTAACATCCACTGTTAATGTAAAATAATTTTAAGAATGGCATAAACACCCGATCAAATCAAGCAAACAATGAACCAAAATAGATTAAAAACATTCACAGTGTGCTGAATATTTTTGACTTTTATGTTTGTTGCAGGCCTGGTGGTATTCCGGCCAGGAACGGGAAGGGAGAGCGACTGTTGTTGTACATTGGTATTATTGACATTCTTCAGAGCTACAGGCTGAAGAAGAAACTGGAACATTCAATGAAGGCTATTCTCACAGATGGGGTAATGGCGTACTTGTACATGAAGTATACACAGTTAGTGTATTAGGCCAAGACTGGTACCAAGATTCAAGCCTGGCTTACCGTTCGATACACTTTTGAACAACTGGACAATATAGTTTGTACTGTATTGAGCGTAAAACGTTGCCCCAAAAATACATTTTAACAGATATGTGAAGGTCATGAAATGTTAACTTTGGTTACCAAAAATTACATTTTCCCTGCAGGATGTTATTCTATTATCTAAGCCAACCTCAAAACACGTTTCTAAGATGCAAACTAAGTAACTTTTTAGTTGAGGTATTGAGGTATAGAGGCTTGTAGTATTAAGATTTTAGCCTGGCTTAAGTTTTGATACACTATCGAACAACCAGCTCCTGATGCCTATTCTGAAACATGTTGTCAACCAGCTACATGGAACCTGTTGTCTGTCATTCAAAGGGGGTAGAATTGTTTTGCTTGTTGTGATAAATTAATCTCAGTGACAGAACTGCAGAGGGGAGTTAATATTCATGATGTTAGTGAATTTAGGATTCAGTATTCAAGACGTGCTTTAAAACTTCTTATCAGTGAAATTCCTTATTTCCGGTGTTAGTAAAGAAAATTTCACTTCAGAGTCGGGTTTCAGAATGAAAACCGTTCATTGTTTGATCATCTCATTTTCGATACTTTAATCATTAAATTCTTCAGCAGAAGTGCTCGTGTTGTATTAACCCTTAATCCACCACTTAGTTGTTTTTTCTCTTTTTTTGCTTGTTTCAGGACACAGTTTCGGTCCATCGTCCTAGTTTTTATTCCAATCGCTTTCAACAGTTTTTCTCACAAAAAGTATTCAAATATGTACAAACACGTAAGTATTTACCATGTTAAATCAGTGAAACATTTGCCTACTGTTTTGGCTATCTTTCTTATCACTCATATTGTAAGAGTCTTGCATTTTAGCTTTTCTTATCAACTTCGTGCGTTATAATTTTAAGAAGATATTTCTTTATTGTAAAAGTGTGTTGTTAACTGTAACTGTTTGCTTGCGGTTGAAAAAATTTGGCACTAAACACTTTGACATGTGGTGTTGAACGTTTTGACATGTGGTGTTGAACGTTTTGACATGTGGTGTTGAACACTTTGACATGTGGTGTTGAACACTTTGACATGTGGTGTTGAACGTACACTATTTTGATAGGAGTCAGAATGATTTAGGTTGAAAAAATTTGGAGTAAAATTTAACTGTTCTGTTTTTTTCTGTAACTGTTTTTCGGAAATTGACACGATGTAATGCAGTGATATTAACGCATCAGGGCAGGTGTTCATCTTCACAAAGATACATGGCACAGTAGAGCATACACTTTGTACGGCCTAGCATACACTTCATACGGCCTAGCATACACTTTGTACAGCCTAGCATACACTTCATACGGCCTAGCATACACTTCGTACGGCCTAGCATACACTTCATACGGCCTAGCATACACTTCATACAGCCTAGCATAAACTCCATACAGTCTAGCATAAACTCCATACAGTCTAGCGTACACTTCATACAACCTAGCACACACTTCATACGGCCTAGCACACACTTGTACGGCCTAGCATACACTTCATATGGCCTAGCATACACTTCATACAACCTAGCACACATTTCATACGGCCTAGCATACTCTTTATGTAACCTAGCATACACTTCATACAATTTATCATACATGGCATACAGCCAAGCATACACTGCAAAGTCACGGGATATTGTTCTTACAGATTTTATTAATAGTCTCGCCATAATATTTTGGTAACATTACGGATGTGGCAAAACATTGCTCTTTTTGTAAATGTTTATGGCATGTATAAAAACACAACTCTTCAGAAACTTCGGGCCCAAAGTTCTCAACAGGTTGTTTGCTGATCAAGGGGAGATAACTCCCAAACAGCATAGTTAACTGTAAGATTTGCTGTCCTTCAGCATCTGCATGTACATGTGTATTTTTTTAATAACTCTTTCATTGTTTATGTAAATAATTGAACTCAACGTATAATTGAAAATGAACTGTTGGCAGTATTTACCTGTGTAACGTCCATGCATCGGTACACATTTACCTGTAAGTAACTGGCTGTTCTGTGTATCATTGCACGCCTCTGTTCAGTTATTCAAAGGTGTCACTCAAGTTGAATCGGATGAAAACCTGAATACCACGCAATTAGACCTATAAGTCCCTGTATTTGACCAATAATTTAGTCAGTGATTAAGTCTCTGATAGCCTGATTCTGAGAGACTTGTAAATCTATAGAAAGGTGCTTTGAGTGTCTTTAATAAGGTAAGATGATATCCTGCTGTGTACAATTCAGCACAGAAAGCAATATTTGAGGACTTTTGCCTTATAAATGCATATTGTCGGTGAGGGGGAGGGGGTGTTGAAGTGATTTGGGAATAAAATACAGCGATCCTTGAATACCACCAGGTCATGACAAATAGTGAGTTTTAGTCTACACTAAAATGGTCACACAATATAACCTTGGATACACTTTAGTCTACACTAAAATGCTCACACAGTATCAGCTGGGATACACTTTAGTCTACACTAAAGTGCTCACACAGTATCAGCTTGGATACACTTTAGTCTACAGTAAAATGGTGACACAGTATCAGCTTGGATACACTTTAGTCTACATTAAAATGCTCACACAGTATCAGCTTGGATACACTTTAGTCTACACTAAAATGCTCACACAGTATCAACTTGGATACACTTTAGTCTACACTAAAATGCTCACACAGTATCAGCTTGGATACACGTTAGTCTACACTAAAATGGCCACACAGTATCAGCATGGATACACTTTAGTCTACACTAAAATGCTCACACAGTATCAGCTTGGATACACTTTAGTCTACACTAAAATGGTCACACAGTATCAGCTTGGATACACTTTAGTCTACACTAAAATGTTAACACAGTATCAGCTTGGATACACGTTAGTCTACACTAAGATGGTGACACAGTATCAGCTTGGATACACTTTAGTCTACACTAAAATGCTCACACAGTATCAGCTTGGATACACTTTAGTCTACACTAAAATGCTCACAGTATAGCTTGGATACACGTTAGTCTACACTAAAATGGCCACACAGTATCAGCATGGATACACTTTAGTCTACACTAAAATGCTCACACAGTATCAGCTTGGATACACTTTAGTCTACACTAAAATGGTCACACAGTATCAGCTTGGATACACTTTAGTCTACACTAAAATGTTAACACAGTATCAGCTTGGATACACGTTAGTCTACACTAAGATGGTGACACAGTATCAGCTTGGATACACTTTAGTCTACACTAAAATGCTCACACAGTATCAGCTTGGATACACTTTAGTCTACACTAAAATGCTCACAGTATAGCTTGGATACACGTTAGTCTACACTAAAATGCTCACACAGTATCAGCTTGGATACACTTTAGTCTACACTAAAATGCTCACACAGTATCAGCTTGGATACACTTTAGTCTACACTAAAATGCTCACACAGTATCAGCTTGAATACACTTTAGTCTACACTAAAATGGTCACACAGTATCAGCTTGGATACACTTTAGTCTACACTAAAATGCTCACACAGTATCAGCTTGGATACACTTTAGTCTACACTAAAATGCTCACTCAGTATCAGCTTGGATACACTTTTGAACAGCTGTAATAGTAAAATGTCATATAGTGTATTCATAGTTTACCTGCGTCCAATAAGTCTGTATGCACCGATTTCACTATCACTGTCTCTTAATGCATGTATGAACACGTCTGCACTGTTTTTTGGTGGAATGTTGCACTAGTGCTGTCCTGCATTTGTATTGTTTTCAAGAACTGGTAGAAAATCAGGTGTTTTTTTTTTTATCTTTTTTCTTAAATCTTCCAGTTCCTTATAACACAAGCTAGTGGTTTCAGTGTCGGTGTTGAGTTCAAACTTTTCTCTAGCTACTTGTAATGTCAAGCTGTTATGTTCGAGAAAAGCATTTGCTTGAGAAAGGTGTTTGTTTGATCAAGTAATTCATTTGAGAAAGACATTTGCTTGAGAAAGGTGTTTGTTTGATAAGGTAATTCATTTGAGAAAGACATTTGCTTGAGAAAGGTGTTTGTTTGATAAAGTAATTCATTTGAGAAAGACATTTGCTGGAGACAGGCATTAGCATGAGAAAATTTGTCCACCATCCATAAAACTTCTAGCTTGTGATATGGTCAAAGGTGACACGGAATTGAATTGGGTTAAATTCCTGCAATGTCTGTCACATAGATAAGAACTTTCGGCCTTGTTTCACAAAGCAAAAATGAACAATGTTGATTGGAGTAACCATGGCAACATATCATGAAAACAATGTGCTGTCATGGTGACCACATAATGCTTCATGTAAGGGTTGTAGTTTTTGTGAAACAAGCCTCAGCCACTATAAAGTTTTATTAATGTCAGATTATTTCTCATTCAAAGACTTTTAAGATAATAATCAGTGTGAACACAGATATTTTTCAAGAACTTAAGACGGACTGCTATTAAAATTAAGCTTAATTTATTTTGGTGAAAGTGTATATGAGACAAATATACATATATATATATATATCTATATATATCTATATATATATATATATATATACATTTATACAGAAATTGAGTACAGTTTTGCATTGAATACTGGTTCCGGAATTTTCAGAAATTTTTTATTTTATGCTTATTATAGAATTTCATTTGCTTTTTGCCTATCTGTCCTTGAATAGCTTGGTTTGTTTGCTGTGATTGACCTTTCCGCTTATTTGCAGATTACGATATTGATTAATGTATTTTTTAGGATGAACCTTGTTTTTTTACAAGTATAATGTTAAAATGCATTTACTGAAGCCCGAAGACAGGCCCAGGCAGAAATTAAAGTACATGTAGGGGCAGAAGTTTACTGTTGACTTCTTGATGGAGTTTTCAACTGATCTCATAAGCTTGAAAAAATTAATATCTTGAAAGATAATGAAGAACAATTTATAGGCATTAAAAATCACACAGCCAAAGGTTATGCATCCTGATCTTTCCTGTGACCCTCATGTACATGATGTAATGCTCCCCCCCCCCTCCAAACCCCTCTTTCCCAAATGTGAAACCAATGTTGCATGTGAAGTTTATCAGTTGGTTTTATCGTAAAATGTGTTTAGAGACAGTAGGCGGCAGAAAATGCATCTGGAAGTGGCTAATCAGTGCATACAGAAGTTTGCTTCTTTGTCGTCTTGTGCAGTTATAAGTATATAATACCTGTCTGGCCCCAGGATCACGAAGCAGTTCCAGACTTAAGTCATATTTAGTCTTAACTTAAGGTGAAATTGCTGAGCTTGTGTTTGAACTATAGTGATAATTTTCATTTCTGTCATGTTAGTCTAGGACATAAAAATTTCAAAGGTAAGCAACAATTTTAGAGTAGAAAACGGTTTTGGACCAGTTCTGACTTAAGTCAGAGGCAGTTTTTGATCCCGGGGCCTGTAGTTTAGAAATGTTTTTGTTAAATGTTGGTGATATTTATTTTATTAATGTAAGTTTGTAATACTCAGTGTACACAAGTGAAGAGAATCATGAATTCTACAGGGGAAGACTTGACCAGAGGCATCGACACAAAAGAGCACAGACATACTTGTACTGTAACACTTCAACCTTTTAATTTTTATTTAACTTTTATTGAATCATATTCTGAGGGCATAAGCCTAAACGGATAGAATTATACTTTTTGTGACGCCCTGAGATTGGCCCATGTAACAAATGCAGTTTTGTCCTCGAAATCAAATGGAAACTGAAAATATGACATTCATAGATGCGAAAAGGTTGAGCAATTAGGTTATGTACTGCAAGCAGTCCAGTTCACAACGAGCAAGAATGATATGGTTTATCATAGCATTGCACATGGATGCCTGCTTCTCATCTAATAAACGGATCAACATTTAGTGAAAAAGTCACATTTTTGCCAGAGACATTCAGATATATAATGAACATGAGCTTTGATGTACCCATTAAAAAGACATTGTGAGAGTGTGACTGGTGTTTCCAGTGAGAGGAATTTCTGAAAATATTGTTCAAATTTCAACCCTTTTTGAAATACCAAGTATACATTTGCCTAAATCAGTCTTGATCAGTCAGCATACATGTGGCTTATCAATCTTTCACCAGTTACCGGCAACATTTTTATACCATTTCTTGACCATCCATGTAGATATTTATGATCGTTTTTTCCCAAAACTACATTGCATATTAAGTTTCGCGCACGGTGAATAACCACAAAAACGACATTTTAAGAAGCAGATAAATGTTTAAAAAAATTATTTTTGGCACTAAAACTTTGATTTCTCCAGTGGGATATTATCACCCTTTCCAAACTAACCACAAAAATTTTGTCTAAGTTCTACAGAACTGGTAATAGGGCACAATGCACAACTTGGTCATGAGCGAATGCTTAGGGCAAAACGTACAACTTGGTCATGAGCGAATGCTTAGGGCACAACGTACAGCTTGGTCATGAGCGAATGCTTAGGGCACAACGTACAACTGGGTCATGAGCGAATGCTTAGGGCACAACGAAGAACTTGGTCATGAGCGAATGCTTAGGGCACAGTGTACATGTTCAACTTGGTCATGAGCGAATGCTTAGGGCACAATGTACATGTACAGCTTGGTCATGAGCGAATGCTTAGGGCACAATGTACATGTACGGCTTGGTCATGAGCAAATGTTTAGGTCATTTACTGTGCTTTCATTTATTTATTTGATTGGTTGGTGTTTTACTCCGTTCTCAAGAGTATTTCACTTATACGACTGCGGCCAGCATGATGGTAGGAGGAAACTGGTTAGAGCCCGGGGTAAACCCACGACCATCCACAGGTTGCTGCAGACCTTCCCCACATACGGCTGGAAAGGAAGCCAGCATGTAGCAATCATACCTGTACATGTACAGAACAGACCAGGTACATGCTGGTTATACCTGGACATTCATATATAGAAGTACTCTGCATGACAGTGGATGTATCGTATATGTGATATTCCTTCTCTGTACCCAACCACTGCACAGTATGTAGACAATCTGCGGTCAAAACTTAATGAAGACACAATATTAAATCCGACCCACATTTGTATAGGCGAATTGGATTGGTCAAACATTTGGTAAAAGCTACTGCGATTGGAGAGAAGCAGCCATCATCAAGTGAGTGGGTAGATCAATGCAGACAAGATTGTATTCAGTTTATGAACACAGGTTTTAGTAAAATGAAGGAACATAGCCTAAGTACAGCCACTGCTGTAGGGTGGTGTAGGATACACTTCTTAGTACCAAAATGTCTCTTCAGGCTTGTATTTAATGGTCTTGTTTTTTTTATTTACATGTTGTATATTTCTGGAGTGCCCCTGATACCTGTACAAGTAACTATTTTACCCATTGTTTATGGTTATGTCCTCTCTTTCTTCCCTGCCAACAGTGGACCCACCCCTACTTAAGGGCATGCAACGTTTTCGAAAATTGGTACACTTAGGTAACTATGGCAACCCATAAATGGAGTCTAGCGCCACCTAATAATTTGCCTGTTTTCAGTTCTTCTCTCAACTGCATTGTAAAGCAAGCTGTGGTTGGTTTGCACAGGGTCTTTGATTTTGAACTGTGGTGTCTTTTGTAACTGAATTACTGGTAAAACCTTTCTCGTCAAATACATGTTTTTTTTTTTCCAAAAAAGTGAAACAAGTTAAAAAATGTTTCTGTTAATAATGAGGGCACCATTGTTAATGATTCATTTTTTTTATTTGATTGGAATATTTTGAAATATTAGGAATATTTAGATTAGAGTATTTCACTGTTTTTTTTTTTTTGGAACTTTAAAGTGAAATAATTTAATGGTCAGAATGGCAGAGTTGTTACATCTTTAATGGAGTAAAAAGAATTAATATTACCATTTGGGAAAATGAAATGAGTTGTTAATCTTACACTGCCTTATTGCATTATGTAAATGTAGTATTTTGTTCAGTTTGGTGCCTCACTTGTATTAGGATGAAGGCTTAAACTTTAGTGGAAACAGTCCTTTCTGAAATTTAAGATTTTCGGAATAATTGCCAATGATATGACTAAAATGTGAAGTATAATGCAGTACGCACTAATATCTGCTAACTAATAAAGGGCAATGTCGCAAACCTCTAAAAAAAGTTAACATGTAGAACTCAGTCTGACTTTTAGCTATTTATCTTTCAAGTGGCTTAACAGAACTGTTTTGTAAATTGTTTAAGACAAGTCTCATAAATTTTTGTCTAACAGAGATTGCTTTGTTATTGTCTGGAATAACCTGATTTGCATAAAAACACATTAAAATCAGAAACCCTGAGTGTACGACTCAACATTAATTCTCACATGTCCATAACTTTCACTTTTGGCTTTCAGCGGTGTTGTTGTGGTTTCATTTGGCTACTTGTAGCATGAAGTGCATTAAGCTTGTTTATTTTGACTTCTGTTCTACATGGCTGTGGCAAGAGAAAAGTTGTTTACATTTTAAAAACACGGGGATGGGCTGCATGGAAACTGCTCATACCTTGTTATTGTTCGGGAGTCTTAGGTCACCTGTACTTGCCATGCTGTTATCTCTTCTGTTGCCTTGGACATGAAAACCTCTATATAAGAAAAAGATGAAGCCCAAGATACAAATAGATAATGGGAAATGTAATGATGTAAAGAGAGTTGTGAATGGAATAAGCTCATGTAATACAATTGGATGGCATGTCATGCAGGAGTAAAGTTTATATGACGGTGTATACCTTAAATGACCTAAAATTTCGCCGACTAAAGGGCATTTTTAGAGTTAAGTAAATGTCACAAAATATTACTTTTGGTCCTGAAACTTAACATTTTCCAGTAGAATATCATCCCATGCGTTCCAAGCAAACCTGAAAACATCTATCTGAACCCAATAGAACTCTCAGAATGGGCAAGTTAATCATGGACGAAAGTGATGGTCATTTAGGGTATACTTATTATTACAGGTGAGTTTAATAATTTGTTCATGATGACGATTTTATGCACACTTAAATGCTTGTTTTTTTTTTAATTTTCACCACATGAAATGTCGATCCCACAAGTGTTAGAAACATTCCACCACCACCACCAAAACATGTTGTGGTGGGGATTGTATGTAGAAGCATAGGGATTACCTCTCCACCTTTTTGTATGCTTGTATCGTGTACATGTTGGGCATGGTTAAAGATAAATTTCTATCCAGGTATAACCTCAAAATTACCTTGTCATTTGCTCACTTTCACTTTTCCTCATATAAACATGTACGTGTATCTTGAACTGGTCGCTAAGGGCAAACTTTCACTTTCCTTCGTTTATATGGTATATCTTGAACTGGTAGCTAAGGGCAAACTTTCACTTTCCTTCGTTTAAATGCTATATCTTGAACTGGTAGCTGAGGGCAAACTTTCATTTTCCTTCGTTTAAATGCTATATCTTGAACTGGTAGCTGAGGGCAAACTTTCATTTTCCTTCGTTTAAATGCTATATCTTGAACTGGTAGCTGAGGGCAAACTTTCATTTTCCTTCGTTTAAATGCTATATCTTGAACTGGTAGCTGAGGGCAAACTTTCATTTTCCTTCGTTTAAATGCTATATCTTGAACTGGTAGCTGAGGGCAAACTTTCATTTTCCTTCGTTTAAATGCTATATCTTGAACTGGTAGCTGAGGGCAAACTTTCATTTTCCTTCGATGCTATATCTTGAACTGGTAGCTGAGGGCAAACTTTCACTTTCCTTCGTTTATATGGCATATCTTGAACTGGTAGCTAAGGGCAAACTTTCACTTTCCTTCGTTTATATGATATATCTTGAACTGGTAGCTAAGGGCAAACTTTCATTTTCCTTCGTTTATATGCTATATCTTGAACTGGTAGCTAAGGGCAAACTTCACTTTCCTTCATTTATATGCTATATCTTGAACTGGTAGCTAAGGGCAAACTTTCACTTTCCTTCGTTTATATGCTATATCTTGAACTGGGAGCTAAGGGCAAACTTTCTCTTTCCTTAATTTATATGGTATATCTTGAACTGGTAGCTAAGGGCAAACTTTCCTTTGATTATATGGTATATCTTGAACTGGTAGCTAAGGGCATACTTTCCTTTGATTATATGGTATATCTTGAACTGGTAGCTAAGGGCATACTTTCACTTTCCTTCGTTTATATGCTATATCTTGAACTGGTAGCTGAGGGCAAACTTTCATTTTCCTTCGTTTATATGCTATATCTTGAACTGGTAGCTGAGGGCAAGCTTTCACTTTTCTTTGATTATATGTTATATCTTGAACTGGTAGCTAAGGGCAAACTTCCACTTTCCTTCGTTTATATGCTATATCTTGAACTGGTAGCTAAGGGCAAACTTTCACTTTCCTTCGTTTATATGCTATATCTTGAACTGGTAGCTGAGGGCAAACTTTCATTTTCCTTTAATTATATGTTAATCTTGAACTGGTAGCTAAGGGCAAACTTTCTCTTTCCTTTGAGTATATGGTATATCTTGAACTGTAGCTAAGGGCATACTTTCACTTTCCTTCGTTTATATGGTAAATCTTGAACTGGGAGCTAAGGGCAAACTTTCACTTTCCTTCGTTTATATGCTATATCTTGAACTGGTAGCTGAGGGCAAAACTTTCACTTTTCTTTGATTATATGTTATATCTTGAACTGGTAGCTAAGGGCAAACTTCCACTTTCCTTCATTTTTATGGCATGTCTTGAAACTGGTAGCTAAGGGCAAACTTTCACTTTCCTTCATTTTTATGGCATGTCTTGAACTGGTAGCTAAGGGCATATCATTTTTTCTATGCATATATAGTGGCAGACTTATGTTCACTTTCCTTCATTTAATATGCTATATCTTGAGACGGTAGCTAAGGGGCAATCTTTTCACTCTCCATTGTGTATATCTGTCGTGAAATGGTAGCTAAGGGCAAACTTTTCAGTCTCCATTGTGCATATTGTTTCGTGAAATGATAGCTGAGGGCAAACTTTTCACTCTCCATTGTGTTTATAATGTATCATGAAATGGTAGCTAAGGGCAAACTTTCACTTTCCTTTGTGTATATACTTAATCTTGAAATGGTAACTGAGGCATAAACTTGCATGTTTCTTTGTTTATGCTTGATGTGGATAAGATGTTGTCCTATGTAGACAACAAACATACAGAAAGGTTGGAGAATTATCAAGACACCTTTGATGTGAATATTTCTTTTCCCCAGGATTTGTGTATGTAGAACATACCTTTAGCAGTATAATTTAGTTACTTCTAAGATGTTTATTTGGAAAATTTTAATAATGTATTTGTTGTGTTTTAGTATAAGCGTTGCTTTCCAAATTTACTTAGTCAGCACTTGCTGTTGGAGATGCGCGTTTGCGTCTGAATGACTCGACTCCAATAACATGCGCTAGCGTGTTTAGACATTTATTTCTGCCACGCCCACATGTGCAATGTGTAGATGTACAAGGCTATATGTTCCTGTAGCCAGAATGCAGTTTTAAAGTTTGGGATGTTCACAGTGACACCTCTTTAGATTTGTGTTATCACCATTTAATGGCATTCCACAGCTACTCATCCATGTTCTACCATGGCGGTTTATTTTATCGTAGACAAAATGCCGCCAAAATTTGTTTTGTTTCTTTTTTTAAGACCAGACAATGTAATAATATGGTGAATTTATGATTTCTTTCGTCTGACTCCCATGATTGTATGTGTACGTAATATGCGGTGTTGAATTCAGTTTGAAGAAATGACTTGTGCTGTGCCATAAAATGATGTCACCAAACAAAGGGAAGTAACTCTTCATCGGAACTCCAAACACCTGCATTCCCCAGGTAGTTTAAGTAGTGCATACATGTATGTGGAGAGAGAGAGAGAAAATGAATGAAGACGAAAAATGGAACTATGTGACAAACTGTATTAAATTGTGATTACACTTTTATGTGCATTCAACCATTTCAGCCTTTACGTTCTTTGAGTGTATTTGTTAGTAAATCTTTAAAGGTACATGTAGTTAGATGTTGGATAATTTGTGCAATTTCATGATAATCACCAATTTAAGCAAACATCAGATTGAAATGCAATTGAAAAGACTTCATGTTTATGATGTTGCTATAATGTTACTGTAGATCAGTTTCTACTGCATTTATGGTTATTTTGCTAAAAAAAAAAAAGATGGTTTGAGAAATGACTGTGATCACATGAATCTTCAATTATGAAGCCCTTTACCTGTGCAGTGTACTCTGTTGGTTAATTTCTTTTCTTCAGTCCAGATATTGAAATACAAATCACCTTGTTTCTACAGCATGCAAATTATGTTAATGGAGAAAAGAATCATGTTTCCCCGAAAAATAAATGTTTTGTCTTGGGGGTTAGAAAAAGAGGGAGGGGAGTTTTTTTGTTTTTTTTTTTAAATCTGTCTTGCTTTCTAGGGGAGCAAAAGTTTGAAAATTGCTGAAAAAAAACAAAAAAAAAACAGCTGAAATGATTTTGACTTGGATAATATATGTACGTGTAAGTGCATGACCTCTGTGATAAAACCCGACTTGATGTTCTGATGAAGTGACATAATTTAGTAATTAGCATATTTTAAAACGTTCGAGTTGACCAGAGCTTCAGATGATGTATGGTTTTAATTCGCTGCAGGAAAGTTATAGTTTGACTTTTACTTGTGACTTCTGTCATTTCAGCTCTTAAGCATTCGCCATCTAAGAAGAAAGGAGTTTCTATGAAGGCCAGGACTATGACTGACGTTTCAGAGCAGCCTGAACGACGAATGCAAGAACGAACACAACGAACAATAAGCTTTTCAGACGAAGCTGGTATGTGGTAGTGTCAGAATTTTCTGCTGCCTACAGTTTTAGCTGTAATACTAATAGTAATACATTATATTGTACATGTTCCTGTATGTTATAAGCCGTAGAAGGACCTGCAGATACACTAATGGTTAATAAGTATGATATTCTTTAGTATAGCGTAAAACCTCAATCAAATAAATGAATACTTGTAGGTAGAGAATGATAACCAAAAAAAAAAGAAAAAGCAAGTCCTGAGTATTTGACATTTTAGGTTCAATAATGATAGTACTGTGTTATTGACTTCAAATGTACAGCTTTGGATCACACCTTGGATACTGATTTTCACATTTATTTTATCTCTAAAACTAGACTTGTAGTGCAAAATTTTGGTGGATTTGCCATAAAGTGGAAATTCTGTTTTCTTGAGAAGGTCATCGTTGTTGTTGTAGCTGCTGGTGCAATGGGAGGTAAGCCTGACCTGCTCCCTGAGGATTCAACGCCACCTCCGACATTCTCCGAGGCCATCTCGACGAGCACGGGTCCGATGGTGGGTTCGTACGAGTCCAGGAGGTCAGGGGTGACTGTCGTGAGTTCTAAAGTTGTCTCCCACACAGTCATAACCTCTAACGAGGAGTATTCATCAAACAGTTACAGGTGAGATGTGGCTTAAGAAACTCATCCCTGTTTGACCAGGCAGCTTGTAATGATAAATGTTGTCTTGATATACATGTAACACTGTTGTGTTGTTCACAATATTAATATATTAGCTTAGCATCCCAAAAATGAAGCAGCGAAATCACATTGTTACATTTGATTACAGTCAGAAATGCCTGCTGAAGAATGATGATGTCGAAGGCATCGTTCCAATTGGATGCTCATATCGGCATGAGAACCAGCAATCAAATATATTATCAATAACAGTTTTATTTAGATTTTTTCCCCTTTACACATTTAGCAGGAAGTGTTGCTACATCAGGTATGAATGTGCTACAAACAATTTTTTTTTTTAAAATTGCTGTTTCACAACGGACTGTTTAAATATTTTTGCCTAAAATTGCCTGAAGTTTTGGGGGTTTTTTTTTTTTGGTGTTTGTGTTTTTCTTTTGGGATAGGAATGTCAGTAACTGGAGTGAGTAAAAGAAAAAGAATTCACCAATAAAAAAGACTTTTATTAAAATAATTTTTTATATTTAATGCTCGTGATAATGCTGGCTGCTGTCATATAAGTGAAATACTCCTGAGTACAGCGTAAATCACAGATTACGGATAAATAAATACACAGCTGGATATGTGTATTTTTCTCGTACACTCTACTGATGGTGAAGAGTACTGGTTGATCAAATCTCCTGTGTTGAATGAGCAAACCATTCTCCTACACATGACGTAATAAAGGATGCTTTACACCTAAAGTAATTTGAAAACTGAAAGAGAACAATGGCCATGTCAGCTTGGAGTTGAGTTGCCATTGTGCAAGAAAAGGGTTTAATGTCGTACTTAACAATTTTTCAGTCATATGACGACGAAGGGTCATCAGGTGTGTCTTCTTGCGGCAGGGCGAGTCCATGCCCACCCAGTCACATTATACTGACACAGGGTCAAACAGTCCTGTTTCCTTGCTTTAACCTCTAGTTCTGTTTTTCTTTGTCTTTGGTATGACCTGACCCGAGTTTGATTCATGGGGCTCCCAACTTTGTCGTAATAAAAGTGAAATATTCTTGAGTACGGCGTAAACCACCGATGAGATAAATAAATGAAAGTATGTAGTTTGACATTGCTATTTTCCTCGTTTTAACCAGGACTGAGCATTCTACGAGGTCGATTCCAGCATCCAGTTTAGACCACACAAGTCCGCTTGAGTATCGAGATGGAGTCCGAGCAAACTCATCCCTGAGCATGTCCGAGTCCACACCAACGCACACAGAACACACTGAGGGTACGCCGAGCTTTACGGCCTCTAGCCCAAGTTGTTCTAGTGATATGCTGGGTATGGTTCATCAATTCATCTTGGTGTCACACACAAGTAGTTACCTCCCCTATCACCACTCTCCTGTCAGAACTTCACAAACTCTAGCCCAAGTTGTTTTAGTGATCTGCTGGGTATGATTCATCAGTTCATCTTGATGTCACACACAAGTAGTTACCTCCCCTATCACTGCTCTCCTGTCAGAACTTCACAAACACTAGCCCAAGTTGTTTTAGTGATTTGCTGGGTATGATTCATCAGTTCATCTTGATGTCACACACAAGTAGTTAGCTCCCCTATCACCGCTCTCCTGTCAGAACTTCACAAACACTAGCCCAAGTTGTTCTAGTGATTTGCTGGGTATGATTCATCAGTTCATCTTGATGTCACACACAAGTAGTTAGCTCCCCTATCATCGCTCTCCTGTCAGAACTTCACAAACACTAGCCCAAGTTGTTCTAGTGATCTGCTGGGTATGATTCATCAGTTCATCTTGATGTCACACACAAGTAGTTAGCTCCCCTATCACTGCTCTCCTATCAGAACTTCCCAACCTGTAGCCCGAGTTGTTCCAGTGATCGGGGTATGATTCATCAGTTCATCTTGATGTGACACACAAGTAGTTAGCTCCCCTATCATCGCTCTCCTGTCAGAACTTCACAAACACAAGCCCAAGTTGTTCTAGTGGTCTGCTGGCTATGGTTCATCAGTTCGTCGTGGTGATACACCATGTAGTTACCTCCCCTATCACCACTCTCCTGTCATATTTCACGACCTCTAGCCCAAGTTGTTCTAGTGATCTCCTGGGTATGGTTCATCAGTTCATCTTAGTGTTACACACATGTAGTGATCTCCCCTGTTACAACTTCACAGCCTTTAGTAGTTCTTTATAACTTGTGGTATTTCATGTAGGGTGGAAAGGGCTGAACACTGCATCTTAATGTCACTTACAAGGAGCTACCTCCCGTATTACCACTCTCCTCTCAAAACATCAGAACCTCTAGTCCAAGTTGTTCAAATGATATGATGGGTATAATTCATCAGTTCAACTTGATGTTTAAGACTCTATGGTGTCACATGTAAGGTGGAAAGGGCTAATCAATGAATTTTGATGTCATACACATAGTTACCTCCCCTGTCACCACTCTCCTGCCAGAGCTTCACATACTGTGTACATGTAGTGATCTCCCCTTTCACCACAGTCCTGTCACCACTTCAAAGCCTCCAGAAGTTCTTTAAACCTTTGTGCTTTCTTGTGTAAGCAGTGTATTGCTCATCAGTGACTTCCCCTGTTTTCAAACTTGCATGGTGCATGGAATGCTATTTCAGTCAGTCACAGATTCCACAGATTTGGAGCTCTCAGTTGGGCTCAGATTGTTTATAAGAAGGTTGTAATTTGACAGGAATCTTAGTTGACCTTTGATATAAAAGCCAGCTATTTTTGTTGCCAGCTGGGCCAGTCATCAGCACACTCTTTAGTTGTATGACTTAGAGTACTGGAAGTGAAAAACAAACCAAATTTAACCCAGGCGTGATGGGCCTTATTTAAGAAGATTTTAGCGCAAATAATGAAAAATGTAGAGTTTAGGTAAGAATTTTTTTCTGAAGTAATCAGAATGTGTCTAACCTTCAGATATTTCGCTGTCCAGTAGTTCTTTAAATTTTAGAAATCAGCAAAAATCAGAACTGCATCTGTTTGGTTCAGTGTTATTTATCACCTCCTGCTCCTTGCAAGGAATCCAGATGCTTAAAGCTATGAATAAAAAAATAAAAAAATGTAATTTTGAAGGCAAAATTTTCCCTTCAGAGTATCTAAACAGAAATAATGGTGTAAACTACACCTGTGTACTAAAACTTAGTATCTTGTGCCAAAAAGGGTCCTTATTAGGCTTTCTCATTGTTCAATCTGAAGATTAATAGATTAAGTTATTTGGTCAGAATTCAGGAAATTGAAAATGTCAGATACTGAGTCCATGGTTAAGCTACTGCTTCAAATGGACTGATTCTGAGAGTTGTGCTGATCCCAGGGTTGCTAGGAGGACGATATGTTGACAGACTGCCAGTCTTAGCAGGGATGGAATCTTGATATGTTGACAGACTGCAAGTCTTAGCAGTGATGGAATCTTGATGTGTTGACAGACTGCAAATCTTAGCAGTGATGGAATCTTGGTATGTTGACAGACTAGAATTTTTGGCAGTGATGGAATCTTGATATGTTGACTGCAAATCTTAGCAGTGATGGAATCTTGATATGATGACAGACTGCAAATCTTAGCAGTGATGGAATCTTGATACGTTGACGGACTGCAAATCTTAGCAGTGATGGAATCTTGATACGTTGACAGACTGCAAATCTTAGCAGTGATGGAATCTTGATACGTTGACCGACTGCAGATCTTAGCAGTGATGGAATCTTGATACGTTGACAGACTGCAAATCTTAGCAGTGATGGAATCTTGATACGTTGACGGACTGTAAATCTTAGCAGTGATGGAATCTTGATATGTTGACAGATTGCAAATCTTAGCAGTGATGGAATCTTGATATGATGACGAACTGCAAATCTTAGCAGTGATGGAATCTTGATACGTGGACGGACTGCAAATCTTAGCAGTGATGGAATCTTGATACGTTGACAGACTGCAAGTCTTAGCAGGGATGGAATCTTGATATGTTGACCGACTGCAAATCTTAGCAGTGATGGAATCTTGATACGTTGACAGACTGCAAATCTTAGCAGTGATGGAATCTTGATACGTGGGCTGACTGCAAATCTTAGCAGTGATGGAATCTTGGCTGAAATAGTTTTGTTGCTTCTTTCTCGCTTTTATTACTGCCTTTGTTCTCACTGCCTTTGTTCTCACTGCCTTTGTTCTCACTGGCTTTGTTCTCACTGCCTTTGTTCTCACTGGCTTTGTTCTCACTGCCTTTGTTCTCACTGTGTTTTATGTCTGTATGTGGTAGTTACTCATACATGTATTTGTACACAATTTTCTTTGTTAAATATCATGCATTTTGTCAGGTATACACAGTACCATTATTTGTTAGAGATGTACCAGGTACATACCTTGCCCAGATGACAAAGAAATGATAAAGGGATGAAACTGCAAAGTACATTTTTAGGTCCAAACATTAACAGTTTCCTTTACTGCCGTAATTACCTGTAAATTTCAATATTTCCTCATAAAACCTGCATTAACAGCTATTTCAAAGACAGCTTAATTTGTCTTGGTCTCATGACCCAAGTTTGAGATGACAAAGGTTTTACATCGTGAGAGTTGTGCCAAAAAAAGGAAATTGTTTTTAACGGAATGATGATTGTTTTTAACAGAGTGATGATTGTTTTTAACAGAATGATGATAAAATGAAAAATTGTTGCAAGCACTGATTCACGCATAAATATGTTCACTTGACTGAGGTAATCTGAGACTAGAGAAAGTGGAACATGTACATGTAGGCCAGGGTCAGCATGAACTCCCTGGAGTCTTCGGCAATATACATGAAGGTGTCACTGTGTTGAACAGTTTTAAAGACAATTGGATAGATATATACACGTACATGTATACATACAGACTTAGAGTTATCCCTTTATGGTTATGGTAAAAGTTTTGTCTGTATTAAAGTGCACATTTTGCCATGGTTACAAGAGTTCTATTGATTTTAGTGAGGTTATTTGAAGGTGCGATGATGTACTTCTGGAAAGTTTCAGTGCCAAAAGGAATATTTCATAACATATATTTGTCTTTGAAAATGTGCCTTTTGAGGCGAAATTTTAGTTTATTTTACCGTAGATAATATAATCGAGTAGTTGCCATCCATGAACACTGGCATGACTGTGCCACGGTGAATATTAGATTGCCAATGGTGGAGCTGTAATGGGAGGTCGTTCTGACATATCAAATTCTACAGCGCCTCCCTGATTGTTGACAGATGCTCCTGTAACAGGAGAAGACCGCCTCTCCCCGACCTCCCTGAGTCCTGTCCACTCCAGTCTGACTCAACCAACCAGCAGCAGCACGGAGACCTCGTACGCCAGCGCTTTGGAGACGCAGAACGGAGACGCTGCTGTCGAGATGGACAAACTGACGGAGAGGCGGAGCGGTGTTTACGTAGATGCTCAAGAGGACATAGAGCAAGAGCCAGAAATGGTAAGTGTGATAGAGCAAGAGCCAGAAATGGTAAGTGTGATAGAGCAGGAGGGTAATTCAGCCTCGTTCCTAGGTATGGTTAAGTATTGGAATGGTCGGATTTCATCCCACCATAATGCTGGCAGCCGTTGTATAACTGAAATGTTCTTGAGCGCAGCGTAAAACACCAATCAAATAAATACATGAATAAATTAAAAGTATTGGCTCAAGCACGTTAAGTAGTTTTTAAGTCATGGGATGTCTGTTCCAATCCAGATCAGCTTTGTATTAGAAATCGAGTCGTCTTATCATCTAAATACGAAATGTGATCCCCCTAAAAAGATCTCCGGCCACACGGTGCATGCTTTTGTTTTTTTTCTGAAATACATCAGTTTCGGTTAGCATATTGCTGTGCTGGTATAGCAGAGAGCATGTTCACAAGCACCATAGTGTTACAGCAGAGAATCACGTGTTTTTACACTGTTTAGAACCAACTTTTTTTAGATGAGAAATATTTGCTACTGCGCTTATTTTGCCCTTAGATCCTTCTGCATGTATTGGTGTATTGATGTCCAGTCCTCAGCATACACGGATGTGCTCTAAAGTATGAAAACTTGACCTGTATGTCGGACATTGCGTGATGACTTTTTGGTATTTTTTAATGCCAGTACTTTTTGAAAAGTAAATGTTGAAATGTGATTTTTTTTAGCGAATGGAAAATTAATTATGGTTCAACACTTCTGGAGAAGTATTATAGCCATATTGTGAAGTCTTTTTTTTTTATGGTGAGGTCACGATCATGACAGTCCTAGCTGGCTCTCTCACATAAAGCTCAGCTCTTGCTGCAACCTAGAGGACTTAGCCATATCTCGCTGTTTGTGGGGGCTTGGGGACAATATGAATGGTCCATTGACACTCGTGTGACTGTTTGGGCTGTCGTTTGATGAAAAGCACTTGGCTTCCACTAGTTTTGTCTACGTATCTGTATGTCACATGCCAAGGGAAAGTTCATCATTAACTTACCAAAGGTTGGTGGTTTATGGCTCATGTGCTCTGGATTCCTTCACTCGTAAAACTGCCCACTGCTGTATAAGTCAAAAAGTCTTTGAGAATGGTGTTAAACAACAATCAAGTCAGAGATAAATATTTAATGGAGACCCAGGAGCAGTATCTGACACGTGACCGTGACACCTGACTGTGACACAATAGCCAGCACGTTAATGTCTTTGTGCTTTCAAGTAGACAAGCATAGGCGTACTTGTAAGACAGATTTCCATTGCCTCTACTGTATATATCTAGAGTGTGTGTTCGGGGCGACCTGACCAACCCGTCAGAAAAACAGCTTGCTCTACAGTTTTTATTGAGCTTTTCATAGAATCCCTTATCTTTCTTATTTCTCTCAGTGTGAATATCTTTAAAATCGCTGTCTTTTTTTCATCAGCCAGAACAAAGAAAAGAAATTTCCCCCATTGATCTACCTTATTTTACTTGTGGGGTTGGCTTACCACCAACGGATTTTTGTTTAAAATGACAAACATTCCCATCTTTCTCTTGTTGTATAGCAAGGCACAGTTCACACGATTCAACACCATCTTGCTTTTGTTTTCTTCTGTTATTTTGTCCTCTAAATACCTGCATTAAGCAGAAAGTGAGCTTTTAAACCCAACCAATTTTTGGGTTGGGATAATTAGATTTTAGTTTGTGTATGGCGTAGTTCGCAGGTTATAGATATGACTTCAAAAGAGTCGTCCATATCCATATTTATAATGAACCTGGACAAAACCAGCTAGGTTTAATCTTCAGAAATTTATGCCTTTTGTTGTTTTTTGTTTGCATTCTTCATAATGCAAAGTAAAGTTATCTCGGGAAATGCATATAACCTAAGTCAACCCTTTCGCATATGTAAGAGCAACTTTCAGTGCAATTTGTGCACGTTTTAATTTGATTTTGGAGAGGAAACAACATTGGTTGGATTGGCCAGTTTCAGAGCTTCAAAGAAAGTATAATTTTATCAATCAGCACAAAATAATACCTTCAAAATATACTTGAATAAACACCTTGCAATCATGCGAAAAAGTTGTTGAATTACAGTACATGTAGTCTTATAGATTATAGTATATTTATTTTCCCTGGGCCAATATAAATACTGGAAAATTTTAAAAAAGCAGATTTATTTTCTAATACGTATAGTCTAGTTTTCCTGTACTGTAAATTCATGTACTTTTATTTTGGCAAATTGTAACAAATGTAGGTAGAGCGCCCAAGGGAGCCTGTCTACAATTCTTGGCACACAGGCAATGTTCTTCACCTGTGTTACTTTATAAGTATTGCCTTCATCTTTATGAGTTCAACATCACTAATTTCTGTCCAACCGTCAGCAGGCGTTATCCACCAATCCCCGGCTTGCCAAGGTTATCCCAGCATGCAGTGTCCGTCTGAACTCTTTGGTGAAAGTGGGCCTGAACTCGACACATAGCTGATAAGCTCCCTTTGCTAGCCACCTGCCAGTGATCCTGCCTGCCTGCCTGTCAGCCTGTCCGTCTGTCTGTTTGCTGTCCTGCCTGCTCACTTTATACCTGAATGATTCCTCAGAGCTCTTCTTAACCCTGACTTTCTCTGCTGTATTTTACACCTGTAACACCTGATCAGGAATTAGGAAAACAAATAGGCTGGAAGAACCTGTACTGTGGGACAAATAGAAAAGACTATTATCATGTGCAGTGTGACAGACTTCTTATTCTGGAACTCCATTCTTTGAGAGACCCATGTACACCATTTTTTAATGTTTAATTTTAAATTCAAACTCTATTCAGGTTATAAATTATAATGCTAGATGTATTTATATGTAAATATATCCGTGAGGGAGAAGTTTAAATTTGAGTGGAAGTCTATTTAAATCCAAAGTCACTTTTTACGGACGTATTTCTGGTGTGTGTGTATACATATATAACGTTAACGGGGGACCTCCGTGGCTTAGTTGGTTAGCACGCTAGCACAGCGTAATGACACAGGAACGTCTCACCAATGCGGTTGCTGTGAGTTCAAGTCCAGCTCATGCTGGCTTCCTCTCCGGCCGTAAGTGGGAAGGTCTGCCAGCAACCTGCGGATGGTCATGGGTTTTCCTCCGGGCTGTGCCGTCTTATAAGGGAAATATTCTTGAGTACGGTGTAAAACACCAATCAAATAAATAAATATAAGTGAAATATTCTTTAGTATGGCGTAAAACACCAATCACATAAAAAAATAACATTATTGTGATGTGTGAAATGGTTGTGAGTTTTAATAATTCATTCTGTGACATAATGCTGATTAGAAGTTGGGAAACTAGAGACCTTGAAAAACTCAAAAATCTGGAAATCCAAAAAGTAACATTTGCAGACTTTGAACATCCTGGAAAGTCATGGTTTCTGTAGTTTAGTTTGGTTAATCCTTGAAAACCAGCTTGTCACCTGCGCCATGTTTAGTGCTAGCTGATCTACAATCTGCCGAACCATCCTAAGCTATACAGACTCTACCTGTATATACATGTATTACTACAGTGTAGTGACTTTCCCTTAAAGTTGTTTTTCAGCAACTTTGAGATGAATTTACACATGCAAGATTATGTGTGTGTGGCTTTTTTTTTTGACCAGTCTGTTAGATTGATGTACAAGGAAGTGAAAATTTATTGTTTGTAGTCAGAGTGGTAATGGCAAAAACAGACTACAGGTGACTGATTTCAAATACATCACAAGGATGTCTTGTTTAGTAGGACCTGCTGAAGTATATCATGTCTATCAGAGTTGTTCATACGTTGAACCCTACAGGAATCACTTGCAGGAAACTCGGACGGGAGCATGGGTTTAGCTAGGTGATGCCTCAGTGTCTTTGTGACGCCCTATTCTGTCAAAATTAACATGGGAGAGATTGGGAAAATAGGAGGAAATTGGAAATGAGATGGCCTGATTTCAAATTCTGGCTAAATATACGCCTGTGGGTGCTACTTGACCAAACCACTAGCAACTCTGTGGCCATGGGTTAGTCAGATGGATGTCCCAGTGTCTTTGAGACGCTCTGTTCTGACAAAATTAACATGGGAGAGATGGGGAAAATAGGAGAAAATTGGAAATGAGGTGGCCTGATTTCAAATTCTGGCTAAATATACGCCTGTGGGTGCTACTTGACCAAACCACTAGCAACTCTGTGGCCATGGGTTAGTCAGATGGATGTCCCAGTGGATTTCCTAGGAGGAAATTGGAAATGAGGTGGCCTGATTTCAAATTCTGGCTAAATCTATGAATTTCCATCCTGAATAAGTCCTATATGATCAGAGTTCTAATTTGTCGCTGAAATTTGTAACAGCACAAACGTACATCATTTACATGAAGGGCTAACATAAGGGACTCAAACCAAATTAAGTTCTTGAAAGCCGTCATATCCAACCACTCCACACCCACCAGAAAATGTTGCGTCTTAGCCAGGTATCAGAATTGTCCCAGTATTATGAACATCAGGTATTCGTTTGTTTACTAAACGTAGGACTTTCATTGTAAAGTAAAAATTACAGTTTGTTGTGTTCTTTGTGACTCCTTATTCTTCAGTACGGGCTGTTTATGAGATGGACAAGAGGTTGAATGAGGGTGAGGTAAAGGGATAGGGGTGGGGTGGTAGATGGATGAGAAATGGGGGACATTGCTTTCCTTTGTTTTGTAATAAAGTGACAATGTAATCATGTATAGAAGCATGTGTGATTTTGTTTTGTGTGTAAGCTACACGTTACAGGTATTGACAATGTCCATTTAAAAGGACATGGGTATAATATCAAGTGAATCCCTAGAAAAACTTAAATTTTTATTATTTTTATTTTTTTCAAAAAGTGTAATTTAAATCTGTTCCAGAGTCTTTTCCCAGTATGAACGCCGCTACAATTTACGAGATATAACCTTGATAATGTATCACTCTGATCAATTCAGTTCATGACCCTTGCAGCTGATTTGTCCACAGCCCACGCACTCACTCACTCACTCACTCCATGGTCACAGAGTGGCAGAGACCGTCCCTGCTCTCCTTGGTTTGAATCTGGTTTTTATGCGTGTAATATGAGAGGTTTGTCAGGTACCTGCACAAGGAGTGTGGATTGTTCCAAACACTCTGGTTTCCTTCACCAGTTATCCAAGCCGCTGTCTTATAAGTGAAAATATTACTGAACAAGGCATAAAATATCAGCCAAAAAGAAAAAGATCTCACAGCATGTGCTATACACACTGAATATGTCATGTGACTGTTGAATGCAGTAATACGCTGTAAATCTTTACCCTTTTCAACCACTGAAGAACTTTTTTTATGTGGAATTTATGCATACAATTATTGTGAAAAGAAGGCTAAAAATAATTTGTGTGTGTCACGAACGACCCTAGCTGCATAAACGGTGCAGATTATTTCTACAGACTTCATAGTTTTTTCAGAAAGTTTCAAAAGAGTGGTTGCAGAGGTGGTTGAAAAGGTTGAAGAATTAGGGCTTACAGAGATGTACACAACCCTGTGTACATGTTGGTGTACCAGGGCTGATTGATGAATTGTGAATAGACATATACATGAACAAGCTCTCAGACAAGTCAAAGCAGAGAAAGCCTGTCACGTTTGTTTTGTTTTTTTTGTCCTCTTGTGTGTTGTTTTCTCACATCGGAGGGGGGGGGGGGGGTGATAGCAAACAGGTGACAAATGCTGATATCTCAACCTGCTGTTAAATAGAAGCTAACACATATGTGATTATGAAGAACAAAATGCAAATGTCTAATAGGATTTTATGGACCATTTCTCATCTACCTGATACATTTGTCTTTACAGTTTCAGTTGGAAGTGAAAAAGTCTTGTCATAGAAATCTTTTATATTTTTCTTTAATAGAGAATTGGTTCTCTTGATTAACTGGTAGAATTTGCTTATAAAAACAACAAACAGCTTAACTGTAAAGCTTACAGTATACTGTAGTTCAGGAACAGCTTCATTGCTGAAGGATATACAGTATACTGTAGGTCAGGAACAGCTTCATTGATGAAGGATATACAATATACTGTGGATTGGAAACATGTTCAGTACTAAGCACTAAACATATACAGTATACTGTGGATTGGAAACATGTTCAGTACTAAGCACTAAACATATACAGTATACTGTGGATTGGAAACATGTTCAGTACTAAGCACTAAACATATACAGTATACTGTGGATCGGAAACATGTTACGTACTAAGCACTAAACATATACAGTATACTGTGGATTGGAAACATGTTCAGTGCTAAGCACTAAACATATTCAGTATACTGTGGATTGAAAACATGTTACATACTAAGCACTAAACATATACAGTATACTGTGGATTGGAAACATGTTCAGTACTAAGCACTGAACATATACAGTATACTGTGGATCGGAAACATGTTACATACTAAGCACTAAACATATACAGTATACTGTGGATCGGAAACATGTTACATACTAAGCACTAAACATATACAGTATACTGTGGGTTTGAAACGCACGAAGCAAACAGCGTACCGTGATTCCGAAACTGTTCATTACTAAACACGTACAGTATACTGTAGTTTGGGAATTGGCTTTGTTGAATATTAAGCAAATACTGTGGTTTGGGAACGGATCATTACTAGGCATACGATATAGGCTGTGTTTCCACGGACATGCGGTTTCCTTATGTGATTGCTTAACAGAGTTTCTAGGGTCCCTGCGTTGACTACCGCGATTTTACTACACCGTCAGTTTACCACAGCTATTAATTTTTGCTTGATGCCCTAGAAAAATGGAACATTGCTGTGGGCTAAGAATTGGACATAGTCTGTGGAAACTCTTGGGGATATTTATGTTACTCCCTTTTTCAGAAGAATTAACAGACAAGTAATCTCATGTCCATGGAAACAGAGCAGTGCTATAGATTGAGAACATGGTAATGTTGCAGTGTTCTTTTGACAGCCATGACGCAGACATTAATGGTTTAGCATTTAGAAATTTGATTTGTTGCTTGTTTTTTTTTTTTTTCTTACCATTCCAGTTGACCTTTTTATGTCTTCACTGTTCACGGTTTGAGTTGTTTTTCATATGCCTTCCCTTTATTTTTTTCCTTTTGTTTTTCTTCCCATATTACAGTGATTATGAATCAGGTTGGTAATGAAATGCTTTTCACTAACATTTTGGTGTTGTCTTTCATGGTGAATCGTCTGTACTAACTTCATCCACTCAAGTAGAGCGCTCATATATAAGTACATTGGTACTTTTAACATATTCCTGTTGTCTGTCTATCTATCTGTCTGTCTGTCTGTTTGTCTGTCTAGTCGTCTGTCTCTCCATGATATCAGGCTCTGAATTATTTTTTGTGTGGATAAAGTTTTTCGTTGTATATTTGTGTAAAAACAGTTTTGATTATGTACTGTAAAGATAGATTTTACATCCGGGTGTGTAATTTACCTCTGGAGTTCAAGACGTGTAATTTAGTTCATATTAAAACTAAACATTTCTGTTGTATGTAACTCTTTTTTTTTTGATACAATAGTTGTAGTAAAGATGTAGATAAACAAATTATTTTTACCTCTCACCTGAAATGTGGTGAAGAAGTATTGAACATGTGGTAGCCATTGGTGTCCATCCAGCCCTCTGTGTCTTTGTAAACATACGGCCTCGTGAAGGGTTGTAGCCAGTTTTACCATGTTTAGACCACATGCACATTGGTAGGTCGTTCGTGAAGATCCTATTGATTTTTTGTCAAGGTCACAAAATTCATTTAATTATTTTGTGGTAGGCTTTTAAAGACTATCTCCTGAATTCTTCAAACTTGTACCACGTACGTGCACATGAGCATTTTTAATGGTCATGTAGAAAATATAGTAAGTCGTGCTGCCTAGAGAGTAAAACAGAGCAATGAGGACAGTGTGATATCTGGCAATTAGTCACGCGTAACTGGTGAAGTGCGGCCTCTTGTCAATTTACGTCAGTTAGGGTTTTATTCTAACTGTTCATCCAAATGTTTGAACCTTAGCAAATTACACGCCCTCGAGCACTATGACTTAAGCAGAATTAGGTAAAGTAACAAAAAAAATATTAACTACAAAACCAGTGATGTTAACTGCAATTTATCAGACGTTACTAGTCTACTCAAAATTCTTTGTTTTACCATTGACCATGACCCATTTTTTAAAGACACTTTTTCCCTTGCATACACATTATCAATTGGAACTATGCTCATGGCTGCAGGTTATTTAGTGCAGAATGGTCGGTATTTTTATGAAGTTTGTGCGATACATTTGATAAGCCAAAGTTTCTCATCTAAATTCCCATAAGTCTAATATCCCTGTCATGGCCTTGAACTTGTGTAAACAAACTGCCAGTAGAGGCTGTTTTGTTTTCATGAAATTCTAAGGAGAATAACAAACTGTCTTCAACAGTGTATACAAGAAACTGAGCCATTGCGCACAAAGGTGTTTGAATGTTCAAATCCACTTCCAGGTATTTAGGGTTTTGAGGTAAACCAGCTTTTCTCAACTTTTAAACACAGTGAAACATTCTCAAGTACAGAACCAGACCCTCTTCATATAAACACATGTAGGTTTATAAATGTGCAGAAGCAGAATATTTTTGGGAAAAACATTTCATTTCATTTTACTCCTTTCCCAGCTTATAATGGTTGAAAACACTTTCTCAACTATTCACTTTTTTATTTCTTTTTGGCTTATTAAAAAAAATATTTATATCACTTTAAACCTTATAATTCTGGTCTAAGATTAAGGTAATGTGTAACATTGATAAGACCTGTCTGAACTTTGATTATTTATTTATTAATTTATTTAGTTGGTGTTGTACACCTTACTCAGAATATTTCACTTACACGACGGGGACCAGCATTATAGTGGGAGGAAACCCATGACCTTCCGCAGGGTGCTGCCTGACCTTCTCACGTACGGAGAGGAAGCCAACACGAACTGGACTTGAACTCACAGCGACCACTTTGGTGATAGGCTTTTGGGTAACTTCGATTATAGAACTGGTTGTAGCATTAATAAGGTCATATGTCCCTATTTAATACAATTATTTGACAACTTAGGGATTGTTTGGCTGGATGTAAACTTGTTGAAGAAATATATGGTAAAATACCTAAACTTTCGCACATGACTAAAAGTTGAAAATTTTTTACCTGATTCTGAAAGTGTTATTAATCATGGAAAGGTATTTCCAGAGGTTTGTTGGGAAGGTCAGATATTATCCTACATGGGATAAAAAAAGTTTCAACTCTAGAAGTAACATTTTCTATTCCTTTGACGTTATTTGTCGCTAAAAAAGGCACATTCATGGGCGAAAGTTCAGGTTGTACTTAACCATGTATGTATGTGCATGCTGTGTGGAGTGATGCTGAAGCCAGACGAACTTGTAGTTGTTATGGTGGGAAGCATGATGGTGTCGTCTAGTTTGGATGGTTTTCTATCTCTAACCTGGTGCATGGGTCTGTACTATAAAACAAAGAAGCAAAATTTTAATCCTAATTTTGTGATATTTTGTACAGGAAAATAATTGTTCAAAGTTGCTAAACCTATACTGTGTACCCTATTTTTTCAACCACCTCTGCAACCAATATTTTTAAACGTCCTGGGAGAACTATAGGGTGTAGAAAAATAATTTGCACAGTTTTATGAAGTTCACATTTTTAATGATTTAACACAAATCATATTTGGCATTAATTGTGTGCATAAATTCTACTGAAAAATGGCTTTAGAGCTTGAAAAGGATTTACAATATATATTAAAACATTAAACTTTATTTGGAAATTTCTTTCTTTTATGATCAAGCTCCTGTATAAGAGGCGACATGTCTTTGAGAGAAAATTTCATACCCCAAACTTTGATCGATCAAATTTGGTGAATTAATTATGTGTGGTCGTGGATCCTATACAGTGTGTAAATGTCCATTTGGCAGACTACCCATACCTTTTTGTAATTTATACATGTAGAAAGAGAGTAAATTTATTCTCCTTGTTTTGAAAAAAAAAAAACAGTTCAGCTGGTTTTGAAAGTTCCACTAACTGTGGAAGGACAAAATGTTTAGTTGTCTGTGTGAATTACATGTACTCTGCCATACTTGCCAATGGTCAGTGGTTTATGCCAGTCTCTCAGCTTTCCTCCACCCATAAAACTGACTGGCTTTGCATGTTAGTGAAATATCCTCTAGAAGAGCATCACAACATTTTAGAATAGTTGTATCTTCAAGACATGCATTCCTGTATCAATATTGCGATGTTAATTTACGCATGGTCTTTCGCCAGTCTCTGTGGCATTTTCACGATTGTTTGGTCATCTGAGATGTTTACTGGTAATTATTTCATACCAAGGATAATGACCATGCTGTTCAGTATCTTGTGGGATTCAGGTGTTCCAACATACAACCCATAAATACTACATGTGCAAGCACTCATGACGGCAGATGAACAAGTAATTGCTTTGAATTGGATACATTTAAACGTGAAGTCTGTGCAAGTCCGCAAAATGTTTTTCTCCTTATGGCATTATGTGTGTCACTTTCTCTTTTCTTTCAATGGCTGTCAGTTATTAAGTTGAAATTGAAAATTGTTAAATGGTGCAACTAGAATTTTAAGATAAGGTGTCTTTGAATATCTTATGTCATGAGAGTTTTGTGTTTTACTTCTAGGTGGTCAGCGCTAGTTGGAGTTATGAACAACGTTGACTAAGATGTAAAAATCTAACATGTTTAAACTGATGTGTATGTTACAGAAACAGATAACTTCAATGTTACATTTTATATTCATCAGAAATTTTATTTCCGTTTTACTGTCTCTATAATAAGGCCCACACTGTACCAAGGTTAGGCTTTGTTAATTATTTTCATGTTAATTTTGGTTAGCAATTTTCAGTAACTTGGGGCAGATCATTACTGCTCAGTTTTGACACTAATGCTGATTTTTACTTTTTAGAACATGTTCTGAGTTTTTCATCTTATTTCTTGCAGTTACAGTGTAACGTTCATTTCCTTGTAGTGTTACGTTCGTGTTACACGTTACATGCAGAGTAGCAATGTTCCATAACACCACTGATACACTAATGGTTGTTCTGTAGTTTGTTCTGTAGCATTTAGGTGTTACAATAAACCATTTATCAACCTTTTTTTTTTCTTTTTAGAATTTGTCATGCTTAAAAAAAGGAAAATTTCAGATCTAAATTTATTCACTGATTTAAAATCAAGGTGGACAGACTAAATTTGATGGGTAAATACATATGAAGACTTAATAGAACTGCAGTTTTCAAATCTGTATTTTGGTTTAAGATGTTTAGACATGACATTCACTGCAGACCAGAGGGGCCAATTGAACACAGCCAGTTTAAACTGAAGTCAAAATTGGAAATTTTGTTTAAGCACTTTTTTTGTTATACCCTATGAGTATTTGAGTAACATGATTTTCCACATTTGTCTCTGTTTTAGTAAAACTAGTTTTTGCATTATGTTTAAGCATTTTGCAGTTAAAACTTAGTTCTGAAGTAGTATGTTTTTTGTTTTTTTTAATTTCCGTTATATTTATACTCTACTGTAGTTGTCTCTTCTCTTGTTGTAGACACATCTGTGATCAGAACGCTATGGTGAGAAAGGAGTTACAATTGACAAACAGACATGACAGACGAGCGAAAAGACAGACAGAATAAACGCCTGCACAACAGAACATGCTCAAGCGTGAACATGGACAGAGTATGCACATTGAACTGAGCATGCATACCGAGAGGGGGATGTGTTCTGAAAGGCAATGGATTTAAGACTTTCCTTCACACTCTCCAAGCATTTTTTGTGGCTTTCAGAGAATAGTATGAATCTCCAGCATGGGGAGATTTGCAGATTTCTGACTTTCTGCAGCCGTGACATATCACATACTTCTGATGTAAGCATGAAGGCTTGTAGAAGGAGGACTGGTGATTGTACAAGTCTCCAGCAGACTTGCTGAAATGTGGACGACACCTGATTGTACTGCTTTGGCTTGATGAGGTGTGGATATCGAAAAAGCAAGTTCTTCGGGTCATTTGATCATGATTGGACCAGCAAGACATAGGTCAAAATTTCAAAGGCATGTTTATGCAGAATTCATTGACTATACATATTGGAATACACTTTATAAACAGCTGTAACTGTGTAGTGCAGAAAAGCACCAAAAAGGTGTGGAAATTTTCTCAGTGATAGTCTTGTCACATCATACCAAGTCACAAAAAATCATTTGATATTGTGGAACAAAGCAGTTTGGGTTGAAAGGTGTGTCCACCACTTATATCGCTCCTGTACAATTGAGCACATATGCCAGCCTCACTTCTGTGCCAGATTGTGCCTACACAACCTCACTGGTGTACAAGATAACTTCTGCATGGACTTTACTACAGTACAACTGAGTGTCTACCAGCCCCACTTCTGTGCAAGATTGTGTTTGCACAACCTCACTGGTGTACACGATACCATCTGCGTGGACTTCACTACAGTACAACTGAGTGTCTACCAGCCCCACTTCTGTGCCAGATTGTGCCTACACAACTTCACTGGTGTACACGATACCATCTGCATGGACTCTACTACAGTACAACTGAGTGTCTACCAGCCCCACTTCTGGCAAGATTGTGTTTGCACAACTTCACTGGTGTACAAGATACCATCTGCATGGACTTTACTACAGTACAACTGAGTGTCTACCAGCCCCACTTCTGGGCAAGATTGTGTTTGCACAACCTCACTGGTGTACAAGATATCATCTGCGTGGACTTCACTACAACTGAGTGTGAGCTGTCATATCTCAAGAGTCTGTATAGACTTCACAACAACTTAATGTTCATGACAGCTTAACTTCTGTACAAGATAATGTCTACACAACTTCACTGTTGTACAAGATACTGTAGTACCATTTAGTTTTGGACTCCATGACAACTGCGTGGCTACGGTAACTTCACTGCAACTGTAAATTACACTTCATCCCTGTGCATCTGAGTGTCAGAAATGTTACTTTTACTTTTTTCACAACTGAGTATCATCACTGATTTTACTCGTGTAAATGTACAAATTTGTAAATACTGACTCCACTCCTGTACGGAGTGTCATCGACCACAAACTTCAAATGAGTACAGCTGTACCAATATTAACACTAATCCTCCACATGTGTGATCAGTCACAAACATTACTCCTGTACAACCTTATGGACTCGAACCTCATTGATGTACAAATGAGTGAGGACGTCTGTACATCTGAATGTCGATACTGACTTTACTTATACACAACTGTCATTGTTGATAGTAAATATCCATGCTGACTTCACTCATAGACAACTGTCATTGTTGATAGTAAATATCAGTGCTGACTTCACTCATATACAACTGTCATTGTTGATAGTAAATATCAATGCTGACTTCACTCATACACAACTGTCATTGTTGATAGTAAATATCAGTGCTGACTTCACTCATACACAACTGTCATTGTTGATAGTAAATATCCATGCTGACTTCACTCATATACAACTGTCGTTGTTGATAGTAAATATCAATGCTGACTTCACTCATATACAACTGTCGTTGTTGATAGTAAATATCCATGCTGACTTCACTCATATACAACTGTCGTTGATAGAAAATATCAATGCTGACTTCACTCATATACAACTGTCATTGTTGATAGTAAATATCAATGCTGACTTCACTCATATACAACTGTCGTTGTTGATAGTAAATATCAATGCTGACTTCACTCATATACAACTGTCGTTGTTGATAGTAAATATCAATGCTGACTTCACTCATATACAACTGTCGTTGATAGAAAATATCAATGCTGAGTTCACTCATATACAAATGTCATTGTTGATAGTAAATATCAATGCTGACTTCACTCATATACAACTGTCGTTGTTGATAGTAAATATCAATGCTGACTTCACTCATATACAACTGTCGTTGTTGATAGTAAATATCAATGCTGACTTCACTCATATACAACTGTCGTTGATAGAAAATATCAATGCTGACTTCACTCATATACAACTGTCAGTGACACTGAATATCGACACTGACTTTACAACTGTCATTATTGACTATAATCTTGTACAGCTGTCAGTGTTGATACAGACTTTACACTTGTCTGACTCTCAATGTTGATACGGACTTCACTCTTGTACAACCGAAGGTTGATAACGACTTCACTCCGGTAGATTGGCGTGTTCACACTTATGCAGATGCCGGTGTATGTGTAAATAGCCTACTGGTACCATGTGTTGGGTTTCTGGAATGTAATGTTGTGTGTACATTTTGATGTACATGTACAATGTAGATGTGCACGTATCATTTGGAATGCGTTTCCTTGTGGAGACGTCTCTGTGATGTTGGTGGACACTGGCCACATAGAATCCTGGTGGGACAGGGAGGAGTGCATTGACTTTAGTGGTACAGAGTAATTGTCAAGTACACGCACGAAGGTGTAAGGAACTGGTAGCAAGGGGTCAGAGGTGACAAACCATATACACAAACCTGGCAAAATTTCAATCATTAAACTTGGTATGTTCCTTTCTGTTATTTTACCTGAAATTTGTTATACAATAACTTACCTAGAAAACACGGTGTCAAGCAATATTTTGACCGTGGGATGTAAGAAATAACAATTTTAAAGTAACTTGAAATTCTGACTTAAGTCTAAGCTGGCTTAGTGATCCCAGCGCCTGGTGACAAAGGGGTCCAGGATGACAAGCTCATTGTACACATACATGGATATAAGGGGCCTAAGCGGGGTGCATGTCTCAATCTGCCATGCCAACACTGGCGATATCATCAGGTTTATCGACATTCACCAAGACCTACTCCCTCGACTCAGCGGACGACCAATCCAAGATTTACAACTATTTACCACAATTATTTGCTGGCAGGCTGATCAATTCAGTTCCAGTCAAATAGTATTTTTTTATGGACGGCAAAGACGAAATGACAGCATCGTATAAAATTTGAGAACAAGCGCTTGCTGCACCCTGTAATAGTCCAGCTGTGACTGTTGCATGGTTTGCTGGCACGGACCCGATGTCAAAATACCTCTTGGAGCCTTTGATCGCTTCAACTCAGTCCATCTTATGTTAAATTGATTTCATTATGTATGCCAACAGCACATTTTTTTATTTGCATAAATCCTTACACTCAAAAAAATTATTTGTTAATCTTAACAGAAAATCTGTCGTCTGAGTGATGGTAGAATGTATTCTGTTATTATAACACAATGTTCTGTCATATTCAACATAATATCCTGTTAGTCTTACAGAATCTTTATGTTGAATTAATAGAATATGTGTGTTATATTTAACAGAACAATCTGCTGCTGTAGCAGAATACACTGTAGCATCACTCAGACAACAGACTTTCCGTTAAACTCAACAGATTAACTTTTTTTTATTGCACTGTAATCTTCAACCTTTTGCGCATGTCTGCAATCCGGCCAAAGTAGCTTTGTCTCTAAAATCAAATTAAAAATGTGCATAAACTACACTGAAAGTTGGTCTTTGATATGCGAAAAGGTTGAGGAATTGGGGTAGCAAAATTGAGCGCTTAAGTAAAAAGTATTGGATTAGATGACGACAACGACCTGTCCAGTTCTGGTAGGAAGACTTTAGAGTAGCCAGCAGATCAAGGTAGTAAACGGAGTGATATTAATGCGATCAAAATTCGCAGTTTCTGGCTAGATGAAATGAGGCAGGGTCCCCAGAATAAAGTAGATGTGAAGCACTATGACGATAATTTATCATGATTTTGAAAGTGATACTGTTTTAATAGGAAACGTTTCAAATAGCATAAAAATTGCATTTTTAATGCCAATCTAATCATTTTGTTCTTTAAAGAAACGATCACAGATCGATCGTTTCCACATTTCCTGGTGAAGCTGGGATCGCCTCGATATATCACACAGGATGTTGCAATGTTGTTGATTAGAAAATCCTTGGACAAAAGGACAAAATGAAAAGAGTTTTGGATGAACACAAGACTACAGAGGACCTTTTCTCTGGGTTCGGGTCGCAGGGAAGATGTCACTAAAATCCCAGTCATTTTGTGGGGCGATGAACCAAGAACAAACTGTTTTTGTTGGGATCCATTATTTATTTCTGGAGACACACTTATGTACACCTTAACCTTTTTATGTTTTTTCTAGAGGTCTATAAGAAGCCTATTGTAGTTATTTGACATCTGACTGTAGATAATATCGTATTGTGTACATATATAGTCCCTCATGTTATATCTCCGGCTTTTGATATGCTTTAATGTATTGTGTATTTTCTACATCTGTATTGTACAGGGCGATAGAGGCTGTGTATACATGTATATATTTACGGGGAGAAAAGCTGGGTTCCTGATGCTGTACAATTTACTCGACTGACTTAACCTAAATACAAATGCTACACACATTATACATCCGACTGTTGTTGTTGTTGTGTTCTTTGTTTCTGTTATTCTTGGATTGCGGTTGCATAGTTTTGAACTGAGGTCTGAGCCAACCACCTGCTGTCTATGTAGTCATGTGAGGAGACGATAGACATGTGAACCCAGTAATGATAGGCCTTGAACAAGATTTTACCACACAAAATGAAATTAAAGCTTTTAAGGCAGAAACTCTCCAGGAAAACTGATCTGAATATGCCCCGGCTTCAAACATGACAGTTACGGTGCTCTGTATAGTCCATAACATGTTAGAAATGTGTTTAAAAAACGATTTAGCAACTTGGCTCTTTGCTAAAAGAGGTGCTCCAAACTCTGGTTAGGATTTCAGCTGATTGTGTTGTGTGTAAATGCTATACAGTGATCCGTTGGATCAGTTTTGCACAAAACATATGGAAAGTAACTTAAAGTACTGAAGTCGTACTTGTCAACCTATATTTCTGTCCTGTAAGTGGAAAGGTCGGACAGCAACCTGCGGATGGTTGTGGGTTTCCCCCCGGGCTCTGCCCGGTTTCCTTCAACCATAATGCTTGAGTACGGCATAAAACACCAATCATATAAATAAATAAATAAATGTTTTGGTCACTATGTTTGTGTCATCAACAGGAAATACAATAAAGAAAGCATAGGCTTACATACATGTAGTAGCAGGCGTCTTAATCGGGTACATGTGCATGGATATATAACCATATGTATTCCATATTGTACCTACATTTCCTGATGATGACACAAACATATAATGGCCGACAGGTATGAATTCTCAGTACGTTGAGTTAGCTCTGTTCAATTTTATGCAAAAACTGATCAATGTATCCTGCTGAATTCAAAGTTACAGCCTGGTCTGTAAACTCTTCTTCTGCAGGATGCTAGATCTTGATAAAACCCCAAAGAATTACACGCAAGATAAATACCATTAAGCAGTATCTACTACGACTGGAAACTCGTGCAATCCGGGAGGATTTACGTCACCCACAACAAGGTCACATTTGGTTTCGTTGACCGAAGATATCACTGGCACAGCAGTGCGAAGCGTTCTCAATATGGACCCCAGTACGTAAACAGAGATTGAAGTCTATGGGTGCCTGCCTGGCCTTTCGGCCAAGTAAACAACTTTCGCTGTATTTATTTTATCGTTGCTTAACGCCATATACTCCAGAGATTTCTCCTGTACCGGCCCCGATAGCATAGTGGGTAGAGTGTCCGCTTCGGGAGCGGTAGATCCAGGGTCAATCCTGGATGGAGTCACACCTAACACCTGAAAAAGAGTAAGTTGTAACTTCGTCGCTTGGCGTTCAGCATGAAGGGGACATTGCAACGACTGGTTGACCCATATCAGTATAATGGCTCGGGCGGGGTGCCTTACTTGGAGTGGAAATCCGTCCTGCAACAAGGAGGCATATAACATGCACTCTAAGGATTCCTTTATCGTCATATGACTGAAAAATTGTCCAACGTTAAACCCCAAGCACTCAGTCACTCACTCCTGTATGATAGCGATCAGTTTCATGGGTGGTTTTCATGTAGCATTGAGGATGTGCATTTTTGGGGGGGCAAATCTTTTAAAAATAGCTCAATAATTAAGCCATGTGTCAGAGTAGGAATGTCATGTATCAAAATGTACGCCATTTCTTGTTAAAGATCATAAAACAGTTCTATTTATTATAATTGCTTTTTTTTCGGGGGGGGGGGGGGGGTCTAGCCATCATCCATAGATCTATATGAGTATTCATTTTGAATAATATAAGCTTGCAGTCAACATATTAAATGAAAAAAAAACTGATGTGACATCAATGGTCCCGGGATGATCCCAAAGGTCAATAAGAAGCTAAATCTTTTACCAGGAAGTAGAAAAAAACATTAAATCGAACTTTTTCTATAGGCAATGTTTAAAGGTCTTTTACCTGACATACATTTCACGTTAGAGTTTTGTTTGCTGTTAATTATCATTTCGTTTTTCCTTGATTGATGTTTTATGCCAAGTGCTGATATATGCCATTGGAATATGCCAAGTACTGAGCACGTAATGTGGAAGATTGAGTGTTGCATACCATGGCTGGTCATTCCGGCTTCATGGCATCGACATGTAAATACGGCCTTGATTTAGCCCCGAAAGACTCCATCTCCTTTTCTTATAGGGTTGCTGGATGGAACGACGCTAGGCCAGTATAAGAAAATCTCTCCTTACGCAGAGCCGTAGCCGTAGATCTACTCAACCGTATGTACCTTAAAGTTATTTTAAACAGCAGGGTACAGGTCATTGCTCTGTGAGCTGCACTCCCAATTCCAAGACCACGATGTGCAGGATCAGTTCAAGTGGTTGGGAATTTTCTTGCTCTCATTGTGACAACAAGTGGTGCTTCAAGGGTTATTGGTTTTATATTCACTTAAGACCATCTCTCTTCCAACTATTTGGAATACAAGCCTGAGAGTAGTTGAGTTCAGTGGTTAATTTCAGGTTTTTTCCAACCATAATAAAACTGACTACTTGCCACTGTACAAGTGAAAATTTCTGAGTATGGTGTTCAAAGATCAATGAACAAAATAAACCTACTACCCACTGATCAGTTCACAAAGTCACAAAATATTTGTGTAGCTTATGATTTAATTTAAACTACCATAAATACTGGTCGTATTTCGACAATAACTAAAACACATACACGTAAATGGGCATACAGTATCTGCAGAATATTAGATGGTCTAGACAATTTAGTGAAGCTTAAAAGTTACTCAATCTGGAAAAAGGCCTTACCACCATCACAACATTGTTCACATGCATGTATAGTCTTAATATATCAAAAGGTTGATGTACATTGTACGAAGCCTGATTGATGAATAATTTTCTTCCAGTGTACATGTAATAAATCAACACATGTATACCAAGATGCCATAGCTTGAGTTTTAGTACAAGAATATTAGCTATTTCAAATAACATTACTTTTGGTGCTGAAACTTACTATTTCCCTGTGGCAGGTCATATGTAATAATAATAATAATAATAATAATAATAATAATAATAATATCTTCATTTATCGAAAAAAAAGCAACAACATAACCAACAGTGCTGTCCCCGCAACTTTCCCAATCAACATGCGAAGTAGGGTAGCGGGAGACAATAGGGGCGTCTTCAGAGTTTTGTTGACGTTGTCGTTGGTATAATTAAGGTTCCGTTGTCAGCGCTGGGAAGCATACTGATTTCCCTGCTCCAGTGGTCCGGCACAGAAAAACCTCTTTTCCCTTTATAATTGCTTGCTGACACTGTCTCTGATATGTGTGCAGCTCCTATATCCCGAATTTCAGACAAACAAGGGCCTCGGTTTGTCTGCTCATTTCCTCGCATTCGTGTTCTTCGGTCGACATCTTGCTTCTGCCAGTTCTTGCTTGATGATGAATATTAATGAAGACACACCCCCTATTTCAACCAATGAAAATTTGTAGTCTTCTGCGAAGGCATATTTCTCGTACTGAGCGTTCATTGGCTAACACTGATTAAATCACTGTCCACTTGCATACGAATGTGATACTTTTTTCAATAGACCGATAACCGGTAGGTTAGGACGGTTTGGTTTAGAGAGACTATATAAGATAAGGAGCTGATTTCTTTCCGAGGGGTTAGTCTGGATTAAGGCTGATCATGCACGTTTTTTTTTATTTTTATTGTTTGCGATTCCATCTCACTTTCACCTGCATTGTTCTAGTCATTTAATGACGTCATAGCCTTGTATGCTTCGGTGACCAACGCAAGCAACTAAATCTATGCGTCGAAACAAACTGACTGTATTAGTATTAATATATCCTTCGCGCACATTGGTATATATACGAATTGTTTAAAGTTAGCAAATCGTCAATACACCATTAAGTGTAATTGAAAGCACCTGGATTACACTTTACTGGTTTCTGCACATAGTCGTATTCATGCGAGGCCAGGTACAGGTTAGCCAAAAGGGGGCCACAATATGTACCCAGCGGAATAGCTAACAGAGGGTGATACATGGTTTCTCGAAATTTCACATAATTGTTACAAATCAAACACTCGATGAACAACGAAACATGCCATGAATGGTAAACCTTATATGTTTTACTTTTTCAAACGACAGTCATTTCTTTTTCGTGGTTTGCTTACGGTACGGTAGTCGACTAACATACCTTAGACGGTTAAGGGAGTACGAGCCCTGAGCATTTTGCTGCGTCATATCGATCGCCGCAAACAAAAACGCACACGTGATGACAGATCAGTTAAGTTGCTTAGAACATAATATAATGAGTCAAGTGTAAAGACACCAATAACAACCAGTCTATGACTGGAGACTATGCCTTTTACACACGGCATGCAGCTTCAACTAAGCGCCTGTTTCTCTTCTATGCATGGAACAGCCCTTGTGGACTTTCGATATTAAAGATAAATACAAACCGTACGATATATAGTAAACCTTTATAACTTTGCAGTGTTGTCTATGGTATATGTCGTCATTGTAATCTATCTATGCGTCGAAACAGACATTCGTATACCAGCCGACAACCAACAAGGACGTTCCAGGTCAATAATCGCAAGGCCAATTCCCCAAAACGAAGCATAGGCCTAACACAAACCACCAAAGAACTAAGAAAGTATATAAAGAACGGAATTGTGCAAAGAGAAGCAGTGAACAGTTTTGAATGATGTTGGAAAACGCAAGGTATGTTCTAGGCGACTGAGTGAAATCAGTATTCAAATCGTGTACCACGCTAGAATATCAGTTGTCGATAACAAAATATGTATCCCAGCTGCTCTTTGATTGCACCTGTTCATATACCCAACGTGACGATATAATCCAACACGATGAACATACCGTCCCTAGTCCCGGGTTAAACGGAACTGGACCCAGAGATTCTCACGCTCTGTCCATATTTACATACAAGAGAATTATACTTATTGTGAAACTCCTTAACACAATGGAATAACTTTATCACACAAGTTCAAGTTTTTCAGTCATAACTTTTGATGTGGATTGAAATCGCCAAAAAACACACAGGATGTAAGAAATGCTATAAGGCGAGATACATGTATGTACATGCCATATGCACGACCCCGTCCGTATATTGTTGTCCAAGTAAGGAGTCAAAACTAAAACTATCACTCTTGTCGTAAAGTCTGCGAGGGATGAAATCGTTTGGTCTTCGTACAAATATAGGTCCCGATAAGATGTACCGTCTGTACAGTCTGTGGTTTCCTTCAAATCCAACGAAGGTGGGTAAATATCTTTCACAGCCTCTGCTATATACGGATTGTTTAAAACCAGCAGGTGTGTGTATTAGAGCGTAACCCCTTTACGGTATGTGTATTAGACCGTATCCCTTTTACGGTATGTGTATTAGAGTGTAACCCTTTTACGGTATGTGTACTAGCGTGTAAACCATACTGCTTTAAAGTAAAAGAAAGCTAAACTATGAAGTAAGGCTCAACATACAGACAAATGAAAACTATGCGCAAAAATACTTTCATTTATTTCTACAGATTTTTTTGAGAGCGTTGAAAGGCATTCAAATATTTGAATACTATGGTGAGCCTTATGAGCCATACTGACTGAACTCTGAGATCAGATCACCTTTTTTTTGATGTTCACCAGAAGAAAGCAATTTTTGATAACATTATTTCAGTAATCTTTTTCTCATGGGTAAAAACAGTTATTACAACGTTCAGTGTCGTGATAAGAATTGGAAAAGCTCCATGTGACGTCATAGTTCCTAAACTCTGGTAGTATGGTCCATAAAGCCTGACATAGAATTCAAATGTTTGGACGACTTTAACTCTTTTTACAAAAATGTAAATAAATAAATATATAAATGAAAGTATATTTATGCAAAATGTTAAGTGGTATATTTAGTGATGCCTACTTGTAGAAGTGTTTTCCTTTAATTCTACAGCTCTCAAACGGAAAACCCCAACTGCTTACCGGATTTCACAACGGGGAAACCCCATTTTACGCTGCCTAACAGCTTATAGACTGACAAAATTTAATGCGCAGATCCGACGTATAAAGACCGACGATGTCAGAGTATATGCTGAATATGTAACCTAATACATCTGCAGGTATAGGTAGGTATCCCGGGTTGTCATCTGATCCATCTGATTATATGAGGTAAATTATGAAGTCAAGCAAGTGTATGTAGTCGGGCGATGACCGTGTTGTTTTGCATTGGGCATTATATACGTGTCTGTCGTGCAATGTGACAAAACTGGGACCACGCTTTTTCAATAGAAAAGCTATTTTACCAAGGTAAGAGACCCTTACCTCAGTTGTCTGAGTCATGGTTGAATGTATTCTACGGTTGCATCAGACAGTCCTGTTAAATATAGTACATTTATTCTGTTAATTCCACGTACCGATTGTATTATATATAGACTAACAGGATATTATGCTAAATATGACAGAATATTGTGTTATAAAAACAGAATGCATTCTGCCATTACTCAGAAAACATACTTTCTGTTAAAATTAACGGATAAATTTGTCGAGTGTAAGATTTTATACTACATAATCTTCAAGATTATTTCACTGAATCTCCACAAATTGCGGAAGAAAATATAACACTATCACTGACGTTTCAACACATTTTGACCATCTCTAGGCTGTTTGAATATGAAAATATATATTTTCATTGAACTACCCTAAATTAATGATGTGTTTCCATTGCTTTGTGTTTTAACATTTACCTGACTGATAAATCACTTGAACCATACTAGAAAATGGTTTATTATATATAATGTTTTAAACCTAGGCCAGATTAACAGTCAAGAATAAAACTGAAGAACGTGTCAAATTTACACATTACTTTATGACATCAGTGTGCATTATTTACCTATATCCGTTACCTTGTTCTTAATTTATATATTTATTTTTTGATTGTCTTTTTTGCGCCGTACTTAAGAATATTTCACTTATACGACGGCTGCGAGAATTATGGCGGGGGAAACCTACGACCATTGGCAGGTTGCTGCAAGACTTCCTCAGCATGAGCTCGACATGAACACAGCCACCTCACTCGTACCTTTTCTTGAAGATGGCTGCTCATGGTACATGTGCATGTAGTTGCTGTAGGGCCGAGGATATAGACATATTTCAACCAAATAAATTGACAGGAATGCAGTGAACACAGAACTTTTGAATATTGTTGAGTGTCAGAATGTTATAAGAAGTTGGCTTACTTACCGATATTTTTTCCCTGGGCTGTGCCCAGTTTCCACCCACCATAATGCTGGCAGCCGTCATATAAGGGAAATATTCTTGAGTACGGCGTAAAACATCAATCAAATATCAATGTTTTTATTTTAAGCTTCCTTAATGCGCTTAGCACGTTTTCAGGTCCTCCGTGTACAGAAACCTTTAAGTAGCCGGGTTCGAATCCAAGAAAATCCCGACACACTACACACATCCGTCACAACGACGAGGGAATAATTTTCTTACGTGAGATCAAAATAATACAATTCTGACGGTCTTAAATTTCCCAGCTTATCTGATTTGGTTTGATTAATTTGTCTGGAATTTCAGCGAGGTGAATGGGGCACGTATCAGGTTTTGGCAACATGTAGTATTCTGACCGGAAATTCACTTTATCGGGATCACCAAGTGGTTATAATATAAGTTTTAATAACTCGAATCGGGATAAAAATCAGATTGCCAGCTCCTTTTTCGGTCAAAGCAGATCGGGGGTAAAGAGTGACGTTTGTTAGAAAGGGTCTTAGCGTATGCCGTATTATTTTTTTGTTGCGCTCAGTCAACGGATAGGGTTTCTTTATTTTACCTATGGTCGTCTCACACGTGAATTGTGCAACGTGGTATGACCTGTTGGGTGTGCCCATTGTATTCTTCAGCCAGCTTGGGTTGACAGTGAGCGTGTCACGTCACTGCCAACACATACACTCAAACTCACCTTTTAATGTACATGCATTTATATGTAATAATACCTGACAGAGTAGACAACCCGGAACTTCATTCAGGGAGACTCACCTGGTAACAAATCCTCGCCTATTTTTCATACGATCGAATCGATAGTCGTCCAGAGTCATGCGGCCTAAAGTCAGGAGGTTTATCAAACAAAGGGACAGGGCTGGCGGCTTTCCACGGGACATGGCCGGTTTCCTGCTCCCATATATTTATCGGTCGTCGTTTAAGTCAAAAATTCTGGAGTGCAAACGCCCAGAAGGTGGCAGTAATTAGATAAAATGCGATTGATGTGTTGTTCTAGATATTCATTGTATTCATTGCACGAGTCTGCAATTTTGCCCGAAGGCAAAATTTATGAAAAAACAAAACAAAAAACATTTCTTTGACTGCTTTCACTTTGCCCCAACAGTGTCTTGTGCTTAACATTAAATGGAATTCATGCCAAAACTAAACACATTTTTTTCTTCTTTCAGACCGCGGATCGAAACAACTCACTACACCAGGATGTTATTTCAAGTAATCTTGCTTTCTGTGGTTTGCAAACTAGGTATTTATCTAACCTGTTTTAAATTACATGTATATAGCTAACAGATACACATGTTGACTATAACTATAAATTATGAACGGCAACCAGCAGTAACGTGTCCTTAAAACCGTTATAGACGTACAGCATCGAGGGTAAATCCCGAGCAGCGTGGACAGTCTGATTGCTGGCAATTGGTCACACGTGACCGATGAAATACGGCCTCTTGTCAGTTTACCTCAGTTAAGGTTTTATTGAACTGTACATGTAAATGCATGAATAGTAACAATTTATACGCCCCTTAGCGCCATGGCCTATGCAGAATTTGGTAAAAACAAAAATACAGTGATGTTGACTGCAATTTATCAGATGTTAGTGGTCTAAAATTACCATACTAAAAATACTGTGTTGTCATCACATTTAACATTTCTTTTTTCATCTCATAGCATAGACATGTGCTATGAGATTCCTTCATGACACACAGCTTTATTTTCTGCCAAAACGTTGCTACCTGTTGTGTTCACCATGCATAATTAAACATTAAATGATGAAAATTAACTGTAGAAACTTACCTGTGGTCAAACTGCATTTCCTTGTCATTTTTAGCCTTTTCCAGTCTGTTTGTACCACAAACACTCGTGATAAGGGAGCCGTTTCATAATGCAACTATCCCATGCAATTACACCCCGCCAGCAGACCATCCAAAGGGTGAAAACATACAGATTCACTGGACACGTGATGGTGTGAATGGCCCTTCTGTGCTGATCAGAAATTCAATAGGGGTCATTACACCATATGCTGCAGTTCATTTGGGCGAAGGATGTACGTTGGTTCTGGAGACTCCTGCGCTCAAAGACGGGGGTAGATACACCGTCAACCTAATTTATCACAACAGTGAAGAATCAGGAAATGTCCAGGTTTACGTTTTTAACGAAACAACCATTATTTGTTCTAATGGTAAGTTTGAATAAAATTGCACAGATACGCATTTGGAGATCTCCGTGTTGCCCTCATGCACTGTCGCCGGCCGGCGTTTGCGCACGAGTTCGCATTATCGAGTTCAGCTCGTGTATAAGTTTTGCCGCGGCCTTAAGTGAGGAGGTTCATCAGGTACCTGGTGAAGGCTGTGGTTTTCCTTGGGCCCTGTCAGTTTCCTCGAGTCATAAAAATGACAGCCCCATAGTAGAATATAAATTCCAAACACAATGGCTATATTTGCTTTAGTGTTAAGTGTGAACGACACATATTAATGTAGGCAAAAAACGGATAAATTAAATATAAATAAGCTTCAGTCCAAAAATATTCCACTTGTTTAACGACTATGGAACTCATCTCTAGGCGATTATGATAATCGTCATCTGGAGGAAATTCTCGTATTCTCAGAGTCAATGAATTGTATGTATTTGTTTGATTGGTGCTTTACGCCGTGCTCAAGAATATTTTACTTGTACGAAGGCGGTCAGCATTGTGGTGGGAGGAGGAGCGCGGGAGGGAAAACCACGACGAAACCACGAGAAACCTATCGGTAAGTAAGCCAACTTCTTATACCCACGACCATCCGCAGGTTGCTGGCAGACCTCCCCACGTACAGCCGGAGAGGAAGCTAGCATGAGCTGGACTTGAACTCACAGCGACCGCATTGGTGAGAAGCTCCTGTATCATTACGCTGAACAAGCCAGCTAGCCAGCTGAGCCACGGAGGCCCCTTATTAAGTATGTATGTTTCCTTGTATCGTAATATGCTGGGTGTAAATATGATAGTTGATGCTTTGGATTACCAAAGGGTGCCACGTGTTTGACTGGCTAATTGGTGTGTGCAAGACCATCAACAGCCCTCTCCCGTAAATGTCATTATTTGTTGTAAATCATACTGTTCGAACGTCGAAACCTTACCTGATGATTTTGTTTTATTGCAGCGACATGCTCGTATCCTAACTTCAGTGAAAGGTGCATTACCGGTAAGCATCACGTGTATACGACTTTGTGATGGGGCGTGTGTTAGACCGAACGTTTCCTCAACGTGTAGACCAAGCCTAACCATAAATAGGCTATGTCTAATTTCACGTCGTATAAGGGAAATATTCTTAAGTACCACGTTAAACACCAGTCAAAGAAAGAAAGAAACAAATAAATAAATTTCACGTGCATTCGTCAAACGGGTGAAAATTCTTGCACTAAAAATATCTCAGAGATGTTAGAATGTATTCCAATATTATAACAGAAAACCCATATTCACCATAATGGTAGTCTAATATAATCTTTATACTGGTTTAATTGAATATTTGCCCTGTATTTAAAGTGACATGGTCGCTCAAAAGGAGAAGTTCTGCCGTTATTCAGATTCAACACAAAGAGGGCGGGCCATTTTGACTAATATTAGTTAGAATTATTAGTTCGGAAGGACCCGAAGCACATGCGCAGCGTTCGGAAAGTTCCTATGATACCGACTTTCGATCAGTCGACATACACATAGATACAGATGCACTACAGAGTGCAGCATCTTAAACAGCATTGTGAAAAGGTTACGAATAAAACCAAGACACAGAAACGCGCGTCGAAGTTTAACACCCTCTGCCCACAATAACAACAACATTTGCCCCACCTATGAAATAGTAGTTCTGTGACAACTTCGTGCTTCGTGAGACCCTTTTCTTTCTTCAGTGTACTCCGCCGTTCAAACTGACCACCAATTACAACTCTAGACTTGCTTGTCAATCTGTCTCTTTCTTCGCCTCCTTTTGGCAGACCCTGTCACGCGCGAGCTGTAAGGCCCTCTTTTACGCATGTAATCAGCTATGTTTGTTTACGTACAATACTGGGTGGGATTAAGGAAAAACTTGTAACTTTTACTTCTTGAGAAAAATACCTGACACTCACATCATTCTGTAATGACGCAAAAATACCTAATATTTATTTTATTTATTTGATTGATGTTTTATAATGAGAGGAAACCGGGCAGAACCCGCCGGAAACCCACGACCATCTGCAGGTTGCTGAAAGACCCTCCCACATACGGCCGGAGAGGAAGCCGGCATGAGCTGGACTTGAACTCACATTGGTGAGAGGCTCCTTAGTCATTACGCTGCGCTAGCGCGCTAACCAACTGAGCCACGGAGGCCCCTACCTAATATTTAGGCGACCATGTCACTTTAACAGAATAATCTGCAGCAGTAACATATATTCTAGCTTCACTTAGACAACATAACTTATGTTTAACACATTATATGATGAGAATTACGCAATCTTGACCTACACTGTAAGCTGGTTGTAAGAATTGTGATACTGTCAGTACCGTAGTACTGTGAGTTACCGTAGGTTATATGTGATGATGAAAGCCATGTGATCAAACCCTTTATATAGGGTATATGTGCTGACATAGGGTATATGTGCTAATATAGGGTATATGTGCTGACATAGGGTATATGTGCTGAAATAAGGCATATGTGCCGATATAGGGTATGTGTGCGGATATAGGGTATATGTGCGGATATAGGGTATGTGTGCGGATATAGGGTATATGTGCTAATATAGGGTATATGTGCTGATATAAGGTATATGTGCTCATATAAGGCATATGTTCCGATATAGGGTATGTGTGCGGATATAGGGTATATGTGCGGATATAGGGTATATGTGCTGATAGAGGGTATATGTGCTGATATAGGGTATATGTGCTGATATAGGGTATATGTGCTGATATAGGGTATATGCGCTGATATAGGGTATATGCATGTAGTTTGAGTTGTTTTTATGCTTTTCTTATTCAGGTTATGCAATATCGGCTCTTGTCTCTGGATTGGGGAGTTTGGTTGTCTTCTTCATAGCTCGTAAAATGGCAAACAGGTACTTATGTAATGGTACTGTATAGTTTACCATCATTGGTATAAAGGGCTGACACACTTGAACTGCCGGTTCCTGTGGATAATAGGGGAGTTTGCAGTTTGAACTCTTTTGAGTGAGTGAGTGCTTGGGGTTTAACGTCGTACTCAACAATTTTTAAGTCATATGACAACGAAGGAATCCTTAGGTGCATGCACAAGTAATGTGCCTCCTTGTTCCAAGACGGACTTCCACCGCTCTTTTATTTAGTGCTGCTTCACTGAGACGACTTACCGAAGGCAAGTAAGCCTCTCCGCCCGAGCCATAATACTGATACGGGTCAACCAGTCGTTGCACTATCCCCTTCATGTTGAACGCCAAGCGAGAAAGTTACAACTTCCTCTTTTAAAGTCTTAGGTGTGACTCGATCAAGGATTGATCCTGGATCTACCGGTCCCGAAGCGGACGATCTATTGAACTCTTTTGATCCTAAATGTATATAAAGTCTAGGTGTATCGTGTGATCTGTCACAACTGATAGGCAACTTTTTAGGGTCACCTTAACTGTAACACAGGCGTCTGAAAAAAGTTTCACAAAAAGTAATTTAGAGTAGACGACCAATGGAGAAACTTAAGTAGCCGAACGTATGAAGACAGGTGTCATTTGTTCCTGTGGAATATGGAGAGAGAGTTGATCCTTAAGTTAATGTCAACGAAGATTGCCTAGCATTTTTCACAAGTCACGCGACACTGTAGCAGCCTAACGTTAGTTGGACCACTTGTTTTCCACCAATGTATGGTGTGTTTATTTGTTCGTCACACGTAAAACATATTTAAACATACAGTGAGTCCTCTAACTTAAAGCTGGAGTTATATGTAACACGTATTACAACTCCATTTTTTAATTACAGATACTGTGAAACTTTGGGCCCTCCCTCTTTTCATTTAATTTTTGATTCACAGGTCACGTTGCTGTGCTCTTTGGATTTATTTTACAAAAAGGGAAGCGCCGACCTATGACCTGTTGGGATTGGGGCATTGAATTGTGAAGCACTCTACACAACCACGGAGACATTGATTGTATCATTTAATGTAAACTCTATAAGGTATATTTATATGCTTATTTATTTCAATTATATTTATTTGTTTATTTATTTGATGGGTGTTTTACGCCGTACTCAAGAATATTTCACTTATACCACGGCGGCCAGAAGTATGGTGGGAGGAAACCGGGCAGAGCCCAGGGGAAACCCACGACCATCCGCAGGTTGCTGTCAGACCTTCTCACTTGCGGCCGGAGAGGAAGCCAGCGTGAGATTGACTTGAACTCACAACAACAGCAATGGTGAGAGACTTCTAGGTCATTACGCTGCGCTAGCGCACTAACCAACTGAGCCACGGAGGTCCTCATGTAAGGTAAGGAATCATGTTTTGGAGAAATGTACTGTTTTAGTGCGAACAACTTTGTAGGCAAAGTATGACATGTGCACTGGGCACTTCCGGATTTTCATAAGTCGGAAGAATGGTTGTACTTATTCGTTATTTCCGATGTTGTACTTACACTTAAATCGTCACATGGACAGAAAAGAGAAGTAACAAATCATATTTCTCATTTTTTTCTTTCTTGAACAAGTGTGAATGGACATATTCGTGGCCACAAAGTTACATTTTTGTACATTATAGCGATAAAGAATCGACGCTCATTGACTGACAGTGGAGATAGAGTTTCATTGTTAAACCCCGCAGCTTTGGTCACGCTAGAATAAATCTGTCACACCCTGAATTCAGCTTTGGGTAGACAGAGCCTAGATGTTAAGGACTTTGCCTTTACGTGGAGTATACTTTGTTTGACTTTGGACAAATGAAGTCGGTGATAATACATACATCAATTTTATATATCATGTGGTTTGTTAGTATTTACATGCATGCGTATTATTTAATGGAGGAGAAAATACACGCTGTAAGTATATGTATTAGTATAAGACAGGGAACGATATGTAGTTTTTATATACTTTGATGTAGATTTTTATATCGAAATAAAATAATATACTTATTAGCATGCACTTTGTTTTCTAAATAAAAGATGGACGGCCCAAAATTGCTTGCCGCCATGTCTCATACTTTGGGACGCATAATCCCACTGTATGCCGACGTACGACATTCTCTGTGATAGGACGCTATGACTGGATATTCAGGCATTGTATGGCGTCATGTGGCATTCTGTGACTGGGTAGGACGTTATGATCGGTTATTCCGGCATTGTATGGCGTCATACGACATTGTGTGTGACTGGATAGGACGTTATGACCGGTTATTCCGGCATTGTATGGCGTCATACGACATTATATGTGCCTGGATGGGACGTTATGACTGGTTATTCCGGCTTTGCATGCCGTCATACGGCATTCTGACTGACTGGGTAGGACGTAATGACTGGTTATTCCGACATTGTATGGCGTCATACGACATTGTGTGTGACTGGGTGGGACGTCATTACTGGTTATTCCGGCATTGTGTGCCGTCATACGACATTGTGTGTGACTGGATATGACTTTATGACCGGTTATTCCGACATTGTATGCCATCATACGACATTGTGTGTGACTGGATGGGACGTTATGACTGGTTATTCCGGCATTGTATGCCGTCATACGACATTGTGTGTGACTGCATGGGACGTTATGACCGGTTATTCCGGCATTGTGTGCCGTCATACGACATTGTGTGTGACTGGATACGACGTTATGACTGGTGTTATGTCTTTTTTATGTTTAATACGATTCAAGTTCGCGTCATGTCTCCATGGCGAGGTAAATGACGATTTTCTCCATGTGTGAGGTAAACTGCCCTGTTTCACAAAGCGACGTACGGCATTTTTGATCTTACATTTGTCGTACGATATTTTGCACGTCACTCTTACCGTAGCACTGTACAATATGTTCGATTATCGAACATGTACGACATCTTTGTACATGTGGGCCTGGATTCGCTGTGTGTTTTGGTCGTGTTACGACCCAAGCTGTCTGTATTATAAAGAGATGGCTTGTTCGAAATACACGACAGTTTAGCCGCACAAAAAAGTAACCAAAACCAGCAGATTTTATTTTACAACAATTTATTAGCTTAACAAGAACAGATAATAAGACTTATACAAATACTAATGTACTTAAGTTTAACAAGAAAGGATAGCAGTATCTATACAAATACTAAAGTACTTACGGTGTCAAGTCCAAACGGACGCATATATTCCACAATATATACCACACAGGCATAAATGCTCAGAGGCAAATTCACAAGAGGGAAAATCCACAGTATAACTGATTGTATGACGAAATATACACAAAATTCCACAGGCAGGGTCCGTGTACTAATAAGCACTGTGTATACAAGAGCACAAATTAAACATACAAGTTCAGACTGAACAAGTGCTCGGTGGAGATATAACAAAGCCGGAGGCTATAGAGACACCAAAATTCAGCACAAAAGGCCTACTAAAGTAATACACAGCAAAAGCATCCAAACTCTCAATAATTCTCCTCTCTCCGTTCTCTCCGTTTGACCTACTTTCATAGGTCGTATATAGCCTGGTGGAATAAGAAAACTCCTGAACACTTGATGTAAACAAACAGGCACCGAACTGGGTGAAAAAACTGAAGAACTGAAAACTCTCCCCGTATGCCTCTTGTATTGTAATCGCCATCTTACGTGCGAAGGGTTTTTTTTAAGTAGCCTGCGAATGGTAGTGGACTTTCCTCGGGCTCTGCTCCTCTGCCTCCCACAATAATGCTAGTCGCCTTCGTATAAGTGAAATATTTCTGAATATGGCGTAAAACATCAATCAAGTAAATAAATAAATAAATAATCGCGAACTTTATTCATTGAGATACGTCCCCTTACAAATATGTAAATTAAGGTACATGTATACAGTGTCTATGCTGAAAAGTGGGGTTTTCATGACCTAGTGCTTAGCGTGCTAGCCCAGCACAATGACCCACACTGACTTCTTCTCCAGCCCTGTGTGGAAAAGACTGTCAACAACCTTCGCATGTTCAACCTACTTTAATGATAACCCGCTGATCGAAAAACGGAGTGAGTGATTGAGTACTTGGTGTTTAACGTCGTACGTATAGTTGAAATATTCTGGAGTACGCTGTAAAACTTCAGTCAGATAAATAGATAAATAAATAAATCTGCCGAAAGTATTAGAAGCTTTTGAGACTCGAAAAAAACTCAGGACAGATATTCGCTTTGTAAACAGAGCTAAGTTGGACCATGGCCGACCAGTGCTGACAGTACACATGACTCAGCAATGTAACTGTGGATATGATTGCTGTTGTTTGTGTAATCAGTCTGGCAGTAGTCTTCGATACACAGGGCGACAACAATCCGCATACAGAGATTTGATACATGTTTACGTACGGTAAACACAACTGAATGTAGGCTATCCTTTTCATGGTTACTGGGGTGTAAATTTCAGCTAGAATAGCCAAAAGTTTTCCTCTTGCCTCAAATGATAGGTTAACTTATTAAGAAAAATTGAATCGTCGAACCTTAACCGAGCTAAAATGACGCATTAGACTTTAAACCGGGTTAATGCCTTAGAAAGTTTGAGTTAACAAGGTTGGTATTCCTGAATTTATGTGCGCGTACTGTAAGTGTATACCAACAATGAGACAGTAAAGGGAAAGCATTCGCCAGTTCATGGAAATGTATGGGTTGAAATATGTTTATCTTGTAAATAAAACTGAATAGTCTTAAATAACATTAATAACACCGCTAATGAAGAGATTTAGTAAAAAAACATACAAGTGTTCCATGGTGTCTGTGTGACGAACTACCCCAAATCATTCAAATAAATAGATAAATAAATAAATAACGTGGACCACAAAGAGAAACTCACACCGTTATGATGTTAAAAATGTCCGTGCTATATTTTGAGATTAGTCTTTATACCCAGTTTTATCGTCAGGGATGGGTAGGCTAGTATTGCTTTGTGGAAGGGTCGTAAGATGCAACTTAGGGTCAGAGGTGCGACTTACGACTTCTGTGGCATCATCGTCAAATGACTAGGTGGGGTGCCATATCTGGTGTCAGGTATCATCTCTGATGTCGTGCGTGATCTCAGCATACAGTGAATAGGCGTGGTGTCATGTGTGGTGTCTGCATACAGTAACTGGGCGTGGTGTCATGTGTGGTGTCTGCAAACAGTGAATGGGTGTGGTGTCATGTGGCGTTGCATACAGTGACTTGTTATGCCCGCTGCAGCATACAGTGACCAGTTGTGGTGTCATGTGTGGTGCCTGCATACACTGGCTGAGTGTGGTGCCATTTATGGTGTCAGCACACAGCGACTTTGTGAGGTGTCATGTCTGGTGTCAGAATACAGTGACTGGGTGTGGTGTCATATATGATGTCTGGCGCACAATAATTCAGCGAGGTAGAATTCCACAGCCCATGCATCACAAGCATGATTTTAATTTATTTATTTGATTGGTGTTTTACGTCATACTTCACTTTTACCACTGCTGTCAAAAACCTTGGAGGAAACCAGCATGGAGGCCAAGGGTCATTGTTCTGCGCTAACACACTGGCTAACCACTCGGCCACCGAGGCCCTCTTCCTTCATTTTAATGAACCACTAATTGCAGCTGCCAAACGCAAAACAAAAAAAATCTAACACAATCCGTTTTCGACATTTACAAGACATACGACTTTGTCAAAAATAACACAATATTATAAATGAAAATGATGACGTTCACTCACCGCCGCGTTATCTCGCCCATATCAAACATTTCCAGGTATGCTATGCTTACTGTCTCGTGTCTGACACCTATTTGATGTCACAGTATTGTAACAAGAATTCGCATAAATCTCTGTACTAACATATGTACTTTGTCCTTTGTAACACATCTAAAATGACGTGCTGTACGTATCTGCGGTACACACTTTGCATATCCTTTATGTTCAGATGCATGCAATGTCGATTTGAAGGGAGCACGTAGGCTGTACGTTTATAGATATAATATGCAAGTGTCGGATTACAGTGTCAAAAGGATTACATTCAAATCAAATTTTTATAGCGGGCACCTGTGTAGGCCTGTGTACATATTTTAGTATCAGGAATCTGTATACAATTCATTGCTCAAGCAAAGCAGTCACTTAAGACTGACATGAGACTCTTATTACTAAATGAAAATTCCTATAGTTTAAAACTGAAGAAAATTTTTCTTATATATTTGCATGACGAACAAAGTAGCTAACTGTAAGACATGTATAATACCCTCACGTTTGGCTATGTACATGTTTGTACTTGTTAAGTTTATATGCCGGATAGCCTTACACAGTAATATCACTACCCAGAAATAGAAGGAGTATATGTAGTTATGAATGTAAAGCTGATCTTTAAGCTCGTCACTTTAGAGGTGACAGCACAAACGTCTTATCCGAGAAGGTGCGGACGACATCGGGTAGTCTTAACAGGGATTGCTGAGACGTTTTCCGAACTCTTTGCTGCTCAATCATAAGGTAAATATAGGTACACTTGCTTCAGTGTCGGAGAGAAATGTAGTGTAACCAGGAATTTAGTAATTGTACATATGCTGATTATATTTTGAATTTGGTGTGTATTCAGTTAATTTAATTAAAACCATTTCGATTCTGCCATACGCCTAATTTAACTTTTATGCATTCATTGACAAATTAAACTGAAGGGTTAAGAGGTAAATAGGAAGAGAGGGGATCTCTTCGAAAGAATTACGAAAGTATTTACATGTAAAACCTACATATACCTGTACCTATACGCCGGGCAATTAGATCACTTGGAGACACCAGTCATGTAACAGGGTTTACGGTTTGCAAAGATAATGAGGTGCTCCAGAATGATAATAGGACTTACCGCTGTACTTTGGTCGTCAGTGCATGTAGGTGTTGTGGCCTCGGGTAACATGTACGCATGTAATATAGTAAGATGAGATTGGGTACTTGGCCACACTTAGGGATTAGGCCTACTGTTCTGTGTGAGCGAGGACAAGGCTGGATCATATATGCATACAGGCATGTGCAATTTGTCAGGTTAGGTTAGTTTTAAAGTGTTAGAAGATAATAAAGCTTCTTTGTTGAACTATAAGACATTCGTTATTTTACATATTTTGCATTGACCAAAATAACCCCTGTAACGACAATAATTCACCGTATGGTATAATACATTAATATATTATTAATTATTTACGCTCTCAAGAGCGTTGGAAATACTGGCTCAAGTGAGATTCCACTTCACTTACTGACAAGGTCAACTACCTCGACTTGAATTGCTCTAGGACATACAGTATTGCTTTAGGACATACGGTATTGCGTTAGGACATAAGGTATTGCGTTAGGACATACACTATTGCTTTAGGACACACGGTATTGCGTTAGGACATAAGGTATTGCGTTAGGACATACAGTATTGCATTAGGATATACAGTATTGCTTTAGGACATACAGTATTGCGTTAGGACATACAGTATTGCGCTACGACATACTATATTACGCTAGGACATACAGTGCTGCGCTAGGACAAACAGTATTTCGTTATGACATACAGTATTGCATTAGGACATACTGTATTGCATTAGGACATACAGTATTGCGTTATTACATACAGTATTGCGTTATTACATACAGTATTGCGCTAGGAATACTATATTGTGTTAGGACATACAGTATTGCATTAGGATATACAGTATTGCATTAGGACATACAGTATTGCATTAGGACATACAGTATTGCGTTAGGACATACAGTATTGCGTTAGGACATACAGTATTGCGCTACGACATACTATATTACGCTAAGACATACAGTGCTGCGCTAAGACAAACAGTATTTCGTTATGACATACAGCATTGCATTAGGACATACAGTATTGCGTTAGAACATACAGTATTGCATTAGGACATACAGTATTGCGTTAGGACAAACAGTATTGCATTAGGACATACAGTATTGCGCTAGGACATACTATACTACGCTAAGACATACAGTGCTGCGCTAGGACAAACAGTATTGCGTTATGACATACAGTATTGCATTAGTACATACAGTATTGCTTTAGGACAAACAGTATTGCATTTGGACATACGGTATTGCGCTAGGACATACTATATTATGCTAGGACATACAGTATTGCGCTAGGACAAACAGTATTTCGTTATGACATACAGTATTGCATTAGGACATACAGTATTGCATTAGGATATACAGTATTGCATTAGGACATACAGTATTGCGTTCGCACATACAGTATTACATTAGGGCATACAGTATTGCGTTATTACATACAGTATTGCGCTAGGAATACTATATTGTGTTAGGACATACAGTATTGCGCTACGACATACTATATTACGCTAGGACATACAGTGTTGGATGTTCATAAGTAAGAAGAATGGTTGTACTTATTCGTTTTTTTCGATGTTCTACTTACACTTAAATCGTCGCATGGACAGAAAAGAGAAGTAACAAATAATGCATCAAAACTATGAACTCTGCCATACTAGTGTAGCATTATATCTCAGACTAATTCTAACAAGGATTTAACGCTCTTGGGCTTGTAATAACAACAACATCTTGATAAACAGTAAGCGAATATGTACTTTTAGAGTTATGAACTATTCTTCCAAAAATATCTTTAAAGCTAACCGCATTATATAAGTTTTTATAGATCAGCTAGAAACTACAGCACAACAAGAACTAAATGGCAAGTTACCAAGGGGCAAATGGCTTCTGAATCTTACCTGTAACACAGACGAGACGAGACGAGACAAATTATTTAGATGGCACAGAACTTTTAATGGACGATGGCGGACAACCAGTCTCATCCTCCCGATCAACCAATCAGAACGATCGTTTCACTCAGCGGCAACGCACATGTTGGGAATTCCCCTCCTGTGTAACACCTAAGAGTTATGTCCCTTAGAACAACATTGCTAATTACCTACGATCGCTATAACCACACACTGCGGCATGAAGAAGCGCAGCACGCCGAAGGGGAGCAGTCGCAGTGTGCCAGACACTTTTTCCGGCGGGATAATTTGGCCCGCCACCAGCAGCGTCACGAAAAACAGCTGTCAAACGGTCACTGTGTTGTTATACACAAGTCACCGTTCGTTAGAAGCTCACTTATTGGTCTACAGGAGAGACACAGCCAGTGGGGTAGCGTGTATCAGAGCAACATTCATTAGAAGCCAACACGTGCTGGTATCTACTTTCTTTCACTTTACGGGCATTGATTATACTGAAGACGAACAAACTTCCACTTTGTTCTATACACACCAAGCCTTAGCACCAGAGCTTGTATATATTTAAACCATAATTTTCCCTGCCTGCTGTTAAAGAAATTTAGCTGGCCCGTCGAGCTTTTTAAGCGCAGCTCCCGTCACTCTGACAAAAATGTCACTTTATTATTACTACTACCTGTAGTATATGATACAATATTGAATATTTTTTTCGCTGGAGTTATTTTTCGCGGTAAATTGCTGAACGCGAAATCCGCAGTAACCTATCTGTGTCTGTCCGTGTAGCAGTACCTGGCACATGTACATGGTGTACGTACATGTAAACTAACGTGTGCAGCCTATCTGTGTCGGTCCGTGTAGCACTACCTTGTCATGTACATGGTGTACGTACATCTAAGCTAACTTGTGCAGCCTATCTGTGCCTGTCCGTATAGCACTACCTTGTCATGTACATGGTGTACGTACATCTAAGCTAACTTGTGCAGCCTATCTGTGCCTGTCCGTATAGCACTACCTTGTCATGTACATGGTGTACGTACATCTAAGCTAACGTATGCAGCCTATCTATGTCTGTCCGTGTAGCACTACCTTGTCATGTACATGGTGTACGTACATCTAAGCTAACGTGTGCAGCCTATCTGTGCCTGTCCGTATATCACTACCTTGTCATGTACATGGTGTGCGTACATCTAAGCTAACGTATGCAGCCTATCTATGTCTGTCCGTGTAGCACTACCTTGTTATGTACATGGTGTACGTACATCTAAGCTAACGTGTGCAGCCTATCTATGTCTGTCCGTGTAGCAGTATCTGGTCATGTACGTGGTGTACTTACATATAAGCTAACGTGTGCAGCCTATCTATTTCTGTCCGTGTAGCAGTACCTTGTCATGTACATGGTGTACGTACATCTAAGCTAACGTGTGCCGCCTATCTGTGTCTGTCGGTCTAGCAGTACCTGGTACATGGTGTACGTACATGTAAACTAACGTGTGCAGCCTATTTGTGTACATATGTGTAGTAGTACCTAACCATGTACATGGTGTACGTACATGTAAGCTAACGTGTGCAGCCTATCTGTGTCTGTCCGTGTAGCAGTACCTGGTAGATGGTGTACGAACGTATCTAAGCAGAGCCCTTACTCATGTACAAATACTGGGTCACGTACAGGTTTGTATACAATCATTTTTCGTAATCAGGAACATATTCAATCGACACAGTACCGATAAAGAAAGTGTCCTCTATATAGTACGCCGTATCAGGGTAGAATGTCCAAAGCGAAAATAGTAGGGACGTAAGTGTGACCGAGATCAACCGTGTCAAGTGCACCGTGTCAAGGTACAAAAGTGTCCAAAGTGAAAATGAGAAATGTGTATGTGCGAAACGACAACGACAACCGTATACAAGAAACCCAATCGGTACATAGGCGAACATGCCATTCTTCACGTACACACAAGTCGGGCTATGACAGAAGTCATCTAGTAAGACAGATTCTTTAGCGTTTAATGAGCATTTATTACATAGTAATATAGGGCATTGCCTTTGAGAATGCGGTCAATTTGCCTCCGTCGTTGTACTAAGGGTAATTCGACTTGAATCAAACGGTGTGACATTGAATCCACAAGATAGGTAAATGTGTTTAGTGAAAGGATTTGTGAAACTAACTTTTAATTTAGTTACTCAAACCCTTGATGCTTTATGAAGGGGCCTCGATAAATTAGAAATGTACGTCAGCACAGCCTGCTCTACTGTCTTGAAGTGGTCAATGTAACGTGGACAGCAACAGCAAGTCAGGAGAAATGTAGACAGCGACGTTTTAAGTACGAAGTAATGTAGACACCAACGTTTTTAGTCAGGAGTAATGTAGACACCAACGTTTTAAGTCAGGAGTAATGTAGACAGCGAAGTTTCAAGCTAGAAGTAATGTAGACAGCGAAGTTTCAAGCTAGAAGTAATGTAGACACCAACGTTTTAAGTCAGGAGTAATGTAGACAGCGAAGTTTCAAGCTAGAAGTAATGTAGACAGCAACGTTTTAAGTCAGAAGTAATGTAAACAGCAACGTTTTAAGTCAGGAGAGATGTAGACAGTGACGTTAAGTCAGATCTGTCACTTATAGAGCGCCACATATGACCATCTCCCAGCAGGTACGTTGAACATCACGTATGACCGTCTCCCAGCAGGTGCGGCATATAAGGCATTTACATTACACTAAGGGCACACTTACCAACATCCGCTTCTTGTTGGACCATTCCAAATATTTAAGTAGTAGTTAGAAATATAACAGTTTAGTTTCTGTCGCACTGACAATGTTTTAATCGTCGATAAGTGCTGTAGAGCTACATACATGCGTGTGATAACTTCACTTGAGCAATATTACAGTTATTCCTTCAGACAACATGGTAAGGTACATATATGTTCTATGGCGTATGCATATGCATATAGTTGTCATTGTTTATGCTATTACCTCTTAATGTTCTATATATTTCCTTTTATTTTAACGAGGGGGACTCCTTGGCTTGGTGGCTAGCGTACCAGCGCATCACGGTGACCCAAAAGCCCCTTCCGTGGTACATGTGCGTGGGAAGTCCTGCCCGCAACCTGCGTAAGGGCGTGGATTTCTCCCGAGCTCGAGCTGGTTTCCTCCCACCATAATCCTGGCCGCCGGCGTATAAGTGAAATATTCTTCAGTATGCTGTAAAGCACCAATCAATTAAATAAATATATACAAATTGCATTAAGCATGATTGAGGAATAAGGAATTTTCGGAACGTTTTCGTGAAACTTTTGTAATTGAAGCGTCTTTCAAACGTCTTTCACTAGCTGAAAGTTTGCTGGTTGCTGCATGTAGGGGAGAAGGTATCAATTTCTTCTCATTCCTGTCTTTAGATTCTGCAACATGTTGATACCGAATTCCGCCATGCTGTTTCTACCCTTACTGCTTCTCCTCTTGCCTGAACTAGGTAGGTATATCTAGTTGTGTTTATTCTCGTATCTATGTCAGTGACGAAACATTCTGACATGTTTTTCGTTATACTCTTATCTGTGTTGTCTAAATTGTTAGTGTTGTTGTTAGCATGATCGTTGTCAACGCAATAATGATTACATTTGTTTTTACATTACTTACCGGACCTCCGTGGCCGAGGTGTTTAGCACGCCAGGGGCGGCGCAATGACCTAGGAGCCTCTCATCAATGCGGTCGCTGTGAGTGCAATTCCAGCTATAGCTCATGCTGGTTCCCTCTGGTGGCCTACATGGGAAGTCCTTCCAGCAACCTGCGGATGGTCGTGGGTTTTCCCCCGGGCTCTGCCCGATTTTTTCCCTACCATAATGCTGACCGCCGTCGCATAAGTGAAATATTCTTGAGTACGGCGTAAAACACCAGTCAAATCAATAAATAAATACATCACTTATTAATTACATTAGTTTTCCCCCTTCTTGCTTTTCATATCATCATTAGTGGTGATATTATGACTTCTGCTAATACAGCTGTACATGATGATAAATCCATGATGGTGACACCTTATCATGATAGCATATCACACACAAGCACTGACGCCTTAGCCCCAACACTATATTATTATATTGTTATTTCAGGTCAGTGTCAGTCCACTCCTGTCTTACCCAGTCCCGTTTTGGTCATCCAGCTGCCGTGTGAAAATGTTACGATCCCCTGTGATTACACCTTCCCAGAAAATGTATCGTTGTTTCTATGGACACGCCATAACGAAATTGGTCCTCTAGTGCTGCAGAAGAATTCTGAAGGAAATGTCATAATTGGCAATGATTATAAAGGTTTAGTTGCCCTGGGTGACAAATGCTCATTGATCCTTAAGTCTCCACGTTTAAAAGACAATGGCACGTTTGTTATCACGATACATGACGACGGAGACAAGTCACAAGACGTCCAGGTCATCGTTGTTGCCGAAAACGCGACTCTGTTTTGCAGTGGTAAGTGTGGTATGCCCTGTCTGTGGTATTTTGACAACTGAATCAAGTCAAGTTTTACATCTGTTAATTACTTACACAGTTCACCACTAAAATGGTGTCTTAAGTCACCTGATGCTCTGTTTTTGAATTTTGAACAAAATAAGTGCAACCGAAGCTAAAAATCGTGCGTTGTTTGGAATGTCATGATGTGAAGCTGAAAATTCTTCAGTGGACAGAACCATTTCGCTAAGAGGGGTGGTTTGGTCGTGAAATGTTAAAAGCTTGTTATATACTCAGTATCACGTTGTATCAGTCTGATTAGTGAAAAGGCTAGCTAACACATCTTCCAACGCAGTCGTGCGACTGGGTTAAGCTACCAAGGCACCCACTGCTCCCATAACTTGAATGTTGGTGAAAGCAAAGATCCCTATTTGATCCTTCATCTGAAAATAGCACATCTTTGAAAATAAGTTTAGAACATACAGCGATTCAAAGATCGCAAAATGGCAGCTATCATGTGCTATGTATTCAGTTTAAAGGGTGTGAAACTCTTCTCCTTATGTTCTTCGTTGTGCTCCACCTGGCTGTTCCCCGCTCCGCTCCACCTGGCTGTTCCCCGCTCCGCTCCACCTGGCTGATCCCCGCTCCGCTCCACATGGCTGCTCCCCGCTCCGCTCCACCTGGCTGTTCCCCGCTCCGCTCCACCTGGCTGCTCCCCGCTCTGTTCCACCTGCCTGCTCTCCGCTCTGCTCCAGCCCTTCTCCGCTCCGCTCCACATGGCTGCTCTGCGCTCCCCTCCACCTGGCTGTTCCTCGTTCTGCTCCACCTGGCTGCTCTCCACTCTGCTATAGCCGTTCTCCACTTGGTTGCTCTCTGCTATGTTTAACCTGGCTGCTCTCCGCTCTGTTCCACCTACCTGCTCTCAGCTTTGCTCCAGCCGTTCTCCACTCCGCTCTACCTGGCTCCTCTCCGCTTCTATCCACCTGGCTGCTCTCCACTCTGTTCCACTTGGCTGCTCTCCTCTCTGCTCCAGCCGTCCTCCGCTGCGCTCCACCTGGATGCTCTCAGCTCTGTTCCACTTGGCTGCTCTCCGCTCTGCGCCAGCCGTCCTCCGCTGCGCTCCACCTGGTTGCTCTCAGCTCTGTTCCACCTGCCTGCTCTCTGCTCTGCTCCAGCCGTCCTCCGCTGCGCTCCACCTGGCTCCTCTCCGCTTCCATCCACCTGGCTGCTCTCCACTCTGTTCCACTTGGCTGCTCTCCTCTCTGCTCCAGCCGTCCTCCGCTGCGCTCCACCTGGCTGCTCTCAGCTCTGTTTCACCTGGCTCCTCCTCGCTCTATACAGAGCCGTTCTCCACTCTCCATTCCGCTCCACCTGGCTCCTCTCCGCTCCACCTGGCTCCTCTCCGCTTCCATCCAACTGGCTGCTCTCCGCTCTACTCCATCTGACTGCTCTCCACTCTGCTTCAGCCATTCTCAGCTCCACTTTACCTGGCTGCTCTCGGCTCTGCTCCGGCTTCTCTCCAGTCTGCTCCGGTGGTTCTTCGTTCTTCTCCACCTGACTATTCTCCTCTCAGCTCCAAATGGCTGCTTTGCTTCTTTCAAGGATCAAATTCTGTTCGTCTTAAGAGTCAAATTTGTATTTGCAAACAAAAAGACCACCACCAAAATAGTGAAAGACGACAAAATGAAAGGTAAGAACATGCAACATTCGACATTAGAGCACGTCGATGCCGCACCAAGGATTAGTTGCTTTAGTTGATAAGTGAAATATCTACGTCACTAGTTGGACAGCTTGATATTAAAGAACTACAATGTTGCCGCCGCATCAGGGATTATTTAGTTATTTAAGGACTGACATGTCGAAGCTACACCAACGATTATTTAGTTATTTGAGAACTGATATGTCGACACTACACCAACGATTATTTAGTTATTTGAGACATGATATGTCGACGCTACACCGACGATTATTTAGTTAATTTAGACCTAAAGGTCAACGATACACCAACGATTTTTTTTAGTTATTTGAATGGTCAACGCTGCATCAAGGATTATTTCGTTAATTTAGGCCTAAAATGTCGACGCTACACCAACGATTATTTATTTATTTGAAAATATTTAGTTATTTGAATCTGACATGTCGACGCTAGATCAAATATTATTTAATTATTTTGGGACTGACATGTTGACGTTAGGTCAAGTATTATTTAGTTATTTGAGAACTGACATGTCGAAGCTACACCAACGATTATTTAGTTATTTGGGGACTGACATGTCGACGATAGATCAAGTATTATTTAGTTTTTTGAGTACTGACATGTCGACGCTAGATCAAGTATTATTTAGTTATTAGAGAACTGACATGTCGAGGCTACACCAACGATTATTTAGTTTTTTGGGGACTGACATGTCGACGATAGATCAAATATTATTTAATTATTTTGGGACTGACATGTTGACGTTAGGTCAAGTATTATTTAGTTATTTGAGAACTGACATGTCGACGCTACACCAACGATTATTTAGTTATTTGGGGACTGACATGTTGACGCTAGATCAAGTATTATTTAGTTATTTCAGAACTGACATGTTGACGCTAGATCAAGTATTATTTAGTTATTAGAGAACTGACATGTCGACGCTACACCAACGATTATTTAGTTATTTGGGGACTGACATGTCGACGCTAGATCGAATATTATTTAATTATTTTGGGACTGACATGTTGACGTTAGGTCAAGTATTATTTAGTTATTTGAGAACTGACATGTCGACGCTACACCAACGATTATTTAGTTATTTGGGGACTGACATGTCGACGATAGATCAAATATTATTTAGTTATTTGAGAACTGACATGTTGACGCAACAACAACGATCATTTAATTATTTGAGAACTGACTTGTCCACCCTACACTAATTTTAATTTAGTTACTTGAGATTTGAAAGGTCGACGCTTCACCAAAGAGTATTTAGTTATTTGAGAACTGACACGTCGACGCCACACCAACTATTATTTAGTTTTTTGAGGACTGACATGTTAAGGCTAGATCAAAGATTATTGAGTTATTTAAGATGTAAAAGTTCGACACTTCACTAACGATTATTTAGTTATTTAAGATGTAAAAGGTCGACGCTTCACCAACGATTATTTACCTCTTTGAGAACTGACATGTCGACGCTAAATTAACGATTATTTAGTTAATTTAGGCCTAAATTGTTGACCTTACGCGAACGATTATTTACCTATTTGAGATTTGAAAGGTCGACGATACACCAACGATTATTTAGTTATTTGAGAACTGACATGTCAACGCTACACCAGCGATTTAGTTATTTGAGATTTGAAAGGTCGTCGCTTCACCAACGATTATTTAGATTTTAGAGAACTCACCTGTCGACACTACACCAACAATTATTTAGTTATTTGAGAACTGACATGTCGACGCTACATCAACGATTATTTTAATTATTTGAGGACTGACATGTCGACGCTACACCAACGATTATTTAGTTATTTGAGGACTGAAATGACGACGCTACACCAACGATTATTTAGTTATTTGAGAACTGACATGTCGACGTCACATAAACGATATGTCGAAGATACACCAACGAATATTTCGTTGATTTAAACCTAAAATGTCGACACTACACCAACGATTATTCAGCTATTTGAGATGTAAAAGGTCGACCCTACACCACCGATTATTTAGCTATTTGAGAACTGACATTTGACGCTTCACCAAAGATTATTTAGTTATTTGAGAACTGACATGTCGACGCTACACCAACGGTTATTTAGTTATTTGAGAACTAACATGTTGACGCTTCACCAAAGATTATTTAGCTATTTGAGAACTGACATCTGACGCTTCACCAAAGATTATTTAGTTATTTGAGAACTGACATGTCGACGCTACACCAACGATTATTTAGTTATTTGAGAACTGACATGTTGACGCTACACTAACGATTATTTAGTTATTTGAGAACTTACATGTCGACGCCTCTCCAGTGATTAACCCATTATCCGACAAGTGAAACGTTGACGACCATTCAATTTGGTTATGTTGTTGTTTCCACAACGACGGTTAGTTAAATCTGATTGATGTATAAGAACACCTTATGCATTTGTTTGCAAGTATAGTCCCTACTGGATTATCCCACCTTCTAATCCCATGCCAACACGAACAGAATGTGACATAGCAAATGGCAGGGTACAAGCGTTCGGTTTGTGTTAAGTCCGCCTAGAAGCGACAAGCATGTGTAATGAGTAGCATCGTACCAAAATTACGGCTTCCTGATGTTTGATGAAGTTGAAATTTCGTAATTTACCACCCCCCCCCTCCACCCCCCTCCACCCCCCTCCACCCCTTCCACCTTTATACCAGCAACTGAAAATTCAGTTTCAAAGTTCAGTCTGCTTCACTAATATGAGTATTAATGTTCAGATATGACAAAAAATATAGTGTTACATCTTACGTTACTTACTGTCTCATTTCAGATTGTAAACTTCAGAAGGCATCAGAAGGACTAATCGCTGCAGTTTTAGTGTACTGGGCCATTTCAATAATCTTTGCTTTCGTTCTCGGCAAAGTGGACATAACTAGTACATGGGAAAACATTGGTGAGAATGTTAAATAAATAACAGCATCAACGCACATTCCTGAGGATGTAGGGACATTTATATACAAAACAAACAATTGTAATTTTCAAAAAAGCGTAAAAAGAAAAAATAAAAGAAGAAAAAACTCTGCGTACTGGAATGTAGCATATGCCTACTGTAAAACAAAAATGGTGAAGAAACAGATCGTTAAATTTCAATTTTTATTTTCCTTCATGTAAACTAGAGTCACATATAAAAAGTTTAGTTTTGATAAAAAAAGCTTGAAATCATCATCGTTTTCACCAGATTTAGTTTTAGGCCTGACACTTTTCATTATCGTTACCTTTGGTGTTGGGTAATATATGTAACAGTTAGGACCACATTGTACGTACAGTAAAAACCACAACTTCATTAAGTAATGGAACACTGTGTTATATTGTGTGAAACTGTTTCCCTTCCATTCACAGTGGCGATGATTTTTGGTTTTGTGGGTCTAATCCTGGTAGCTCTAAGCCTGATTTTTATTGGGCTCACTTTGTCAAGCACCACACCTGACAGAATTAGTAAGTATTCGCTACCTCAGCCTCTTTCATTGTAACTATCTCTAGTCTAACGTCACACATAACACATACAGTAGATCCAAGTGAAGGTGGCAGTGATACTTTTGACTCATTTGCAAATTTTTTCTTTGGAACCGCGTTCTACAAAGTTGGAAGGATAACTATTGGTAAGTATCCAAATTACTTACAATATTTGCTGCGATTAGGAAATAAACAAAGTGCTGGTGTGTGTTGCCGGCCGGGAGGGAGCGGGTGTGGAGGTGGAAGTGACCGTGGATGCCGTGTAGCAAAATAACATCTCTGACTGATAATTATTTACTATGAGGTATATGTTTCGAAAAGGGGAAGAAATTGATGGTCTAGAATAGTTTGGGCAATGCTTCAGAAACTTTACCAATATTTCTTTACTTGCAGAGACGTATAATGATTTAGGACTTGGCTTTGGAATTTGTGGTACCATTATAGTGTGTTTGGTAACCATTGTTCTGGAGCGTGCACGGAGGCGTTTTGATTGGAGAAACCCGGGACAGGCGACGTAGAAGTGGAAACCATGTAGACGAGAAGAGACACATAAAGGAGATGATATAATATAATTAAAGACTTGCACCATAGAGAGTAACACAACAGCAGCCATGACAGTGTGATAGCTGACAAATGTTGTCATGCAATCGGTGAAATACGGCCTCGTGTCAGTTTACTTCAGTCAGGGTTTTATTCTAACCGTTCCTGTAAATGCATAAATAGTAACCATTTACACGCCCCTTAGCACCATGGGTTATGCAGAATTTGGTAAAAACAAAAATGCAGTGATGTTAATTGCAATTTATTAGACGTCACTGATATAGAATTACCCAAAATGCTGTGTTGTCATCACATTTAACTACATTCACATTGTTGTCAAGAAGAAAGAGATGAGATAATGTCTATTCATTTATTTATTAGGTTGTTGATTTAAGCCGTTCTCAAGAATATTTCACTTACATGTAGCATTATGGTGGAGGGAAACCGGGCAAAGCCCGAGGATCATCCGCAGGTCGCTGTCATACCCACCTCTGAAATTATGTATATAAAAATTGACTGATGTTGTGAATTCTGATTAGACAAGTGACAGAGATGAGATGATGTCTATTGCAATCCACTCATACCGATGAGTCTGATGAGAGAAAAGAAAACTATGAATTATTAAGTCCGATACTTCTTATAGGTTCATATGGAAGAAGACGGGAAGTCTTCATGGGTTGTGTAGTCATAAGAATCTGTACAAAGGCTAACTTTCTCATGTTGAGACCAAGCTGGGCATAAGCTTGCACAGCATGAACATGTACCAACAGGTTACAGCTTGGTGCTGCTCACTTACACCTTGGTGCTGTTCACTTACAGCTTGGTGCTGCTCACTAATTACAGCTTGGTGCTGTTCACTTACAGCTTGGTGCTGCTCACTTACAACTGGGTGCTGCTCACTTACAGCTTGGCGCTGCTCACTTACAGCTTGGCGCTGCTCACTTACAGCTTGGCGCTGCTCACTTACAGCTTGGTGCTGTTCTCTTACAGCTTGGTGCTGCTCACTTACAGCTTGGCGCTGCTCACTTACAGCTTGGCGCTGCTCACTAATTACAGCTTGGTGCTTGTCACTTACAGCTTGGTGCTGCTCACTTACAACTGGGTGCTGCTCACTTACGGCTTGGCGCTGTTCACTTACGGCTTGGTGCTGCTCACTTACAGCTTGGTGCTGCTCACCTACAGGTTGATGCTGCTCACTTACAGCTTTGGAATTGCTCATTGCCAGCATTGTCAAGTGGCCTTCAGGAAATTGAATCCAAGCAACATACAGACGCCATCTTGCAGCAGGTTATGGTGCACTGCCGGGATTTATGGCCGGCCAGATAAACACCATGTACCTAATAACATAAAGCCCTATTGGCAGGTATCTGGTGATCTTACCATTCAGCAAAACTTACTACTTATGGGATTTTGGAACGTCATTCCTGTTAGTATGAGAACCAAAGTACTAGGAAAATTTTGTGATGGACATCTCGGCATAAACAAAACCAAAGTGCGAGCAAAATAATCTGTCTGGTGATTAGGTACTAGCAACCAAATAGAGACTGTAGTCCGAAGTTATTTATCGTGCAGTAAAGAAGGCACAAACCACCCGAACCACCGGTGACAACAGAAATGCCTGAACGACCATGGGAGGAGATCGGGACTGACATTTTTAGTTTCACTCAAAGTGCTAACTTTTGGTTGTTGACTACTTCTCTAGGTGTGTGGAAATTGCACTTTTCAAGTCATTGTATCATTGAACCTATGAAGTCAATTTGTACTCGCCACGGAATCCCAGAAACTGTTAGATCTGACAACATCCCCTTCAGTTCAGCAAAATTCCATACATTTTCCACACTATATGAATTTCAACACCTTACTAGCAGCCCGAAATTTCCCCAAAGTAACGGCGAAGCTGAACGTTCCTCTTAACAGTGGTTACTGAAAAAAGCCGGCGATACATATTTGTCGTTGGTATCGTACGGGTCCACTCCCCTTGCTAATGGGTATAGTCCACTGGAACTCTTAATGGGACAACGCCTTCGTACAACGATACCAACAACCATGAGCAAGGTATTCCCACAAGTGGACACACCCCCATTCCAACTTCCGTTTTGGCGGAGGACGAATGTTATTGTGTGTATTTTAGGGTATAAAGTCTTTTTTGCCTCCCAGGTGGCCATTTATGATGTACAGGTGCATGCTTGGTATTAAAATGCTGGAAATTGCCTAAACTTTGAGGAGATATGAGCTTTATTGATGAAAGGGCGAGAGGACACAAGGTGTGAGGTAGTGCAGAGGCTGAGAGTGACGTCCCCTTAGCGTTGGTAGGCATGCCTCCCAGCTGACGGCATAGAAAGGTCCAGGTTTTGACGGTCAACCTATGTCAAGATTTTTATGGCTTCTTTCTCACAGACTGGGCCAGGTATGCACCAAAACTTCTTGGCCACGGTATGTTTGGGACTGAGCTACAGCACTAAACGTTAACATTGTCGCTTATGGAAAAATTAAGGGTGGTGGGGCCTGTGGCTTGTACTGTCAGACTACAAGGCTCTCTATGGAAAGCAGAGCACCCTGAGGAGAAAGCAGGCGGTAGACTTCAACGAACGTCAGAGTAGGCGACCTTTGGCAACGCTCCATCCCGGAAGTGGGGTGAGGCTCACCAGTGATTCCTCTAGGTACAGTAGAGGCACAGTAATTGGAACGGCTGCAACACCACGATCGTACAATGTTGCCACTGAAAGAGAAACTGACAACACCTCGTACCTGTGCCCACAAGTGAGATATCAGCTGCCACTCCTCAATTATGTGACGATCCACAAGCACAGTCAACTCCACCAAGACTGTGTGAACCTGAGTGAAATAATGTTGTGCGCAAATGTGCCGGCACAATTCCCTATCCACCAAGACATTTGGACTTATAAGTTGCCTGGCAACAGAGACTTTTGTTTAAATGTTAAAGTGAATATCCGCCTAATATCATCTGAACATTGACTGACTGACTGTTCGACAAGCCCAGATATTCAACTGATAATGTATAATGTTTGCTTACTGAAAACTCTAAAACTTTAAATGTTTAAGTTTAATTAAAAACAAAAGGAAGCAACTCAGGTTTATTTCATTATTGACTTTATTTCAGAGCTAGATGTCTCATTTTGAGTAATCACTTGATGGCAAATAAGTTCTAAAACGACTTGAAATGAGTTCTAGGCCAAAGTGACATTACGCTTCAAGTAACATGTAAATGTCTGATGTGGACCCAGAAAGGGAGGTGTTTCCTCGGTCTAGTTTCCTCTGTCCTTACACCTGACCGAGGACGATGGTTCCTTTCGGGCCCTGTTTAGTTTCCTCTGTCCTTACACCTGACCGAGGACGGTGGTTCCTTTCGTGTCCTGTTTAGTTTCCTCTGTCCTTACACTTGACCGAGGACGGTGGTTCCTTTCGTGTTCTGTTTAGTTTCCTATGTCCTTACACCCGACAGAGGACATTGGTTTCAGTACAAAGGTGTCCTGACCTTTGTCCTTACACATGGCAAAGGACGGTGGTTCCTATCGTGTTCTGTCTAGTTTCCTCTGTCATTACACCTGACAGAGATCGATGGTTAAAATCATTTCCCGATTAGTTTCCCCTGTTCTTATCCCTGACAAAGGACGGCGGTTCCTATCGTGTTTTGTCTAGTTCCCTCTGTCCTTACACCCGACAGAGGACGGTGGATCCTATCGTGTCCTGTCCAGTTTCCTTTGTCCTTATATCTGACCGAGGACGGTGGTCCTATCGTATCCTGTCTAGTTTCCTCTGTCATTACACCTGACAGAGATCGGTGGTTAAAATCGTTTCCCGATTAGTTTCCCCTGTCCTTATCCCTGACAAAGGACGGCGGTTCCTATCGTGTCCTGTCTAGTTTCCTCTGTCGTTACATATGACAGAGGATGGTGGATCCTATCGTGTCCTGTCCAGTTTGCTCTATCCTTACACCTGAGAGAGGACGGTGGTCCTATCGTATCCTGTCTAGTTTTCTCTGTCCTTACCCCTGACAGAGGACAGTGGTTCCTATCGTGACCTGTCTAGTTTCCTCTATCCTTACACCTGACAGAGGACAGCGGTTCCTATCGTGTCCTGTCTAGGTTCCTCTGTCCTTACACCTGACAGAGGACAGCGGTTCCTATCGTGTCCTGTCTAGTTTTCTCTGTCCTTACACCTGACAGAGGGCAGTTGATCCTATCGTGTCCTGTCCAGTTTCCTCTATCCTTACACCTGACAGAGGACGGCGGTTCCTGTCGTGTCCTGTCTAGTTTCCTCTGTCCTTACATATGACAGAGGACGGTGGATCCTATCGTGTCCTGTCCAGTTTCCTCTATCCTTACACCTGACAGAGGACGGTGGTTAAAATCGTATCCTGTCTAGTTTCCTCTGTCCTTACCCCTGACAGAGGACAGTGGGTCCTATCGTGACCTGTCTAGTTTCCTCTATCCTTACACCTGACAGAGGACAGTGTTTCCTATCGTATCCTGTCTAGTTTCTTCTGTCCTTACACCTGACAGAGAACCGTGGTTCCTATCGTATCCTGTCTAGTTTACTCTATCCTTACACCTGACAGAGAACCGTGGATCCTATCGTGACCTGTCTAGTTTCCTGTATCCTTACATCTGACCGAGGACAGTGGTCCTATCGTATCCTGTCTAGTTTCCTCTATCCTTACACCTGACAGAGAACAGTGGTTCCTATCGTGACCTGTCTAGTTTCCTCTATCCTTACACCTACCAAAAGTCGGTGGTTCCTGTCGGACAATTCCATATATGTAATTCCTATATACCTGGCAAAAGAAGTGGTTCTTACAGATCCCTGTGGTACTTACAGAACCCTGTCCCCAGTTTCCTCCATCCAAGGCCAAAAACGTTGGTTCTCCATAAACATTGTCTAGTTTCCTCTATCCATACACCCGGCAAAGGACGTGGTTCTTACCTGTCCTTTGCCTCTATCTAGTTTCCTCCATCCAGTATACACAAGCATAAGCTTCATCGCCATCACATTAGTACACTATTCTAGACTTGATTAGTGCATTATTCTTGACTATGTGCACTGAGCACAAAATGAAGAAATAATGACAGTTCTAAGTCCAATCACAGTATGCATTATGCCGTCACCATCACTTCTGCTCGTTTTTTATTTTCCTTTTTTTTTGGCATTGAAATATGTGTGCGGGGGTTATTGAAGGGCCATGATTGACATATACAAGTGATTGTACAGTACACTGCTATCTTTGATGCAATTTTCATCAGGGGTCTCTCACCAATGCGGTCGCTGTGAGTTCAAGTCCAGCTCATGCTGGTTTCTTCTCTGGCCGTATGTGGGAAAGCCTCCAGCAACCTGCGGATGGTCGTGGATTCCCCCCGGGCTCTGCCGGCTTTCCTCCCACCATAATGCTGGCCACCGTCGTATAAGTGAAATATTCTTGAGTACGGCGTAAAACACCAATCAAATAAATAAATAAATATTTGTGACATCGTTTATGGGGTTTTTCCGAATGCCTCTCCGTACGTTATAATATCGTATTTGGGAAGGTCTGCCAGCAGCCAGAGGATTGCTCCACCAGGCTCTCTCGGTTTCTTCCCACCATAATGCTGGCGGCCGCCCCTGAAAATGGAAATATTCTTGAAAACGGGGTGAAACATAAATCAGCTTGCACTGGAGAAAAAGAAGAGCTAAACCTAATGTGTTGGAGGAAAAAAAATAGTTATGTATATTCTGGTTAGGACATAAATCTGTTTTATGAGAATATCCCCATGACTTACATGTACATGTAACTAAGAACGACATTTTATTTTATTATTATGAATCGTTGAAGCACCTTCGGATATGTAAATCTCCTCGATATGTTCGGATCCCATAGAATGAGTGAATCTTATCGACGAACAGAACCAGTCTGTAACATAGTCATACAGCCTTCGGTCTCCGTGTTGGGGACCTTTCTGGCTTACATGGCAAAGCCACTGGCCTACCGCCACTATCAGGCCCTTGACCAAAGAGGTCACGAGTTCGATTCCAGCTATAGCTATTTTTTGCAGTGGTTTCCGGTTATGAAATTAGGGAAGGCAAACCTTCCAACGTATGGCCGGAGAGGAAGCCAGCATGAAATTATTTACTACAGTAAGTGAGTGAGTCCATGCTTGGGGTTTAACATCGTATAGCAATTTTCCAGTCATATGACGACGAAGGAGTTCTTAGAGTGCATAAAACGTGTAATGTGCCTTCTTCTGGTGGGACGGATTTCCACCGCTCTTTTATCTAGTGCTGCTTCACTGGGAATCGCAAATTGTAAACAACTGACTTTCGGCAAGTCACTGACGAATTTACCAATACATAAGTTTACAGTGTCGTCTTGTACGGTAAAGTATGTCACTCTTTGGAAAAAGGAAAACACAGGAAAAAGTCGAACTGGCTAAACTAATGCTCATCCAAGCAAACCCTGCTCACTGAATGGTCAAGCAATGTAGGCTACAGACCCGAAAACGCGAACTCGTGTATCATACAGATATGCACACAATAGCGGTGAAAGACAAGTGGTCATCAACGAACGTTAGGCTACACACGAACAGTCACACACACTCCAAGATATATGTTTAGGGCCTAAGCTCCATACTATCTTACAAACGTCGCTGACTGTTTACTGTCACCAAGACGCATTATGAAATTTCCCCGCCTGATTCCCATCGATTGACGGGTGAGCGTTTCGACCTACATTAGCCAACGGCCAGCTCCTGACTTGCGCAAGAAACGAATTCAGAGCAACTTGAGAGCGACTTTGTGTTTTTAGCGAACAAAGCCCCTTTCGCAATCTACTGGAAAGCGATGCCTGTTTTGCGCAATTAGTGATTGTATAGTATAGGTAGTGCCACACCAGGGATCCGCTTCAGTACACACGCATACCGTACAGGCTATAAAGCACAGTGCCAGGTGAGCCCACACAGGAGGCACACCTGACGTGATCAGTAAACACACACATATAGGATATACCTGCGATACACTATACATTTGTGCACACCAGTTGTTTTCGGAGTTCACCTTGTGGTGAGTACTATTTCCATGCCGTGGATATGGAGGACACCTTTTGTAATCAGAATTAAGCTTTGACGCTGATGACCGGTCGCTACCGCTACCATATTTGTAAGGGATTAGATTCCAAATTGGTTATTTATTCATAATTAGCTAAAGAACTACTACAAACTGCATAGTTCTGCCTGGGGCCAGTTGTATACAAACCTCATAGTTCTGTTCGGGGCTAGTTGTGTACAAACCTCATAGTTCTGTTCGGGGCCAGTTGTGTACAAACCTCATAGTTTTGCCCGAGGCCAGCTGTGTACAAACCTCATAGTTTTGAACGGTGCCAGTTGTGTACAAACCTCATAGTTCTGCCTGGGGCCAGTTGTGTACAAACCTCATAGTTCTGTTCGGGGCCAGTTGTGTACAAACCTCATAGTTCTGTTCGGGGCCAGTTGTGTACAAACCTCAGAGTTTTGCCCAGGGTCAGTTGTATACAAACCTCATAGTTCTGTTCGGGGCCAGTTGTGTACAAACCTCAGCTCTGCTCGGGGCCAGTTGTGTACGAACCTCATAGTTCTGTTTGGGGTCAGTTGTGTACAAACCTCATAGTTCTCTTCGGAGCCAGTTGTGTACAAACCTCATAGTTTTGGCCGGGGTCAGTTGTGTACAAACCTCATTGTTCTGTTCGGAGCCAGTTGTGTACAAACCTCATAGTTTTGGCCGGGGTCAGTTGTGTACAAACCTCATAGTTCTGTTCGGATCCAGTTGTGTACAAACCTCATAGTTTTGGCCGGGGTCAGTTGTGTAGGCCTACAAACCCCATAGTTCTGTTTGGGGTCAGTTGTATACAAACCTCATAGCTCTGTTTGGGGCCAGTTGTGTACAAACCTCAGAGTTTTGCCCGGGGTCAGTTGTGTACAAACCTCATAGTTCTGTTCGGGGCACTGGGCGCTCGACTTTCAGCTAAACCGACAACTATAGCCCACCGTGTGTATTCAGAACTTCAGTTAATAACAAACTTGCCCTGATATACAACACGGAACGCTCCCGATAAGACGCTTGTATATCACACTCACCTTAAACCATCCTATTTCGCGTGAAACGACTGGAGCAAGACATTGCTTGGCGTATGACCATATTGTCTGCATTGTCTGACTCGTACACTACTAAGCGTTTACTTAGCCTCTCCGTAAACTGTAGGGATGTTTTAGACCATACCGATGTGGGTAAATCACGTTGCCAAGCGACCGTGTATTCATTGTGGAAATGTTATGAATACGAAAAGTTTATGGTTTACAGGATTTGTGGGCAACATTGTATATATTGCATACAATACCGTAGTCTTTTGTAGCCAGTATTTGATAAGTGTCTCGTAATACTGAACATTCTTTTTATCTGTTAGCAGATTTCCTGTTGTCCTCTGTCCAGCTCTACAACTCGCCATGAGTTCCCCATCAAACGAAACAAGTACAGGTAACTAACATTTTTCTCGTGAGTTATTCTGATACAGGGCCGTTTGCGCTGTTTTCATGTCATTGTAGGTTATTTGTAATGACAACACAACACAACGACAGATCTATGTCGTCTAAGACGTTGCAATTATGTCACTGCATCTGTTGTACTTAATTCGACACAAGCCAGGCATGCGCAACAGGGCAGTTTGCTTTCATTTAAGCATTTACCTAAACAGGTCAAATAAAATCACTAACTGAGGTAAATAGACAAGAGACCGTATTTCACCGGTTAGGCGTGACCATTTGCCAGCTATCACACCATCATCACTGCTCTGTTTTATTCTCTCTGCTGTATAAGTATTGTATTATATTTTATGATTTTGCAAACTTTCCGTGGGACAAAACAAAGCAATGAAGAAAACATATTCCGAAAGATCACTAAAATTGTATTTGAAGTATTAATGTTTTTCTAACCTCACTACATGGATGTATGGGTTTTCTTTCTAAGGTAGGCTTTATGGGCCATATGCAATGAAATACCAGACATTTCTACACTGTATCATGTTTTTTCACTACAATCAGCGCAATATCAGATTTACAGGTCTATAGGTTCTCTTGCATATTAAACATCAGTAATACAATAAAATTTATAACAAATTTGGTTTGTGGAGAAAAATGCTTTTGCATAGAAGTAGACAAAAATATGGCCTCGGTCTACATGGGAAGGTCTACCAACAACCTTGGAGAAGGTAGTGTGTTTCCCCAGGGGAAAGCCCAATTTTCTCCCAACATAATGGTGGCTGCCGTCGCATAAATGAAATACTCTTGAGCATACGGCGTAAAACACCAATCAAATAAATAAAAAAATAAATCCAAAATAAATATGGTCCATTATTTCCACTTAACAATTCAAACATTCAACGGCACTTTGCTCGGTGAAAAAATAATGTTCAAAAATCGGCAGACGTATTTTTAGACAGCATTTGCCATAGTCATTCAGAAGAGCGTTCCATCATTTAATTGTTGTTGAGCATGCGTATAACGTATGTACAAATCAGACCAGGGACTGAGTGATGTACGAATGACAAATATCCATAATTAGGTTAAAACGTTCAAAAACGGCTAATGGCGTTCACAAACTTAATACGTGTGATATAAGCACTACTAAATAGAATTTGATGCATAATCACTTACGCTATATGTTATGTTTTGAACACATACTGTTTAAAAATGCTATAAATGGAGGGGGTTTTTTGGGGGGGGGGGGGAATCAAAGAACAGTCCAAATAATTATTAGCACAAATTATGAGACAAAATGGGTAATGAAGGTCGTACAATTTATAATACGAATCGCTTCACAACATTTTTTCAATCTTTTAAACCTTATATCATTTTAACACGATAAATAATACGCTAATATTCTCTGAAAGGAAACATAATTTGAGTTACACTTTCGGTGAATAGAGAAAATTTGATGTGATTAGAACATATGGATCATTACCAAAAATCTGGGCGTATATTATCTCCCTAAAGGGGTAATACTTCATTAGGAATGTACAAAGCGTTTCAATATTGTGAGAATCCTAACAGGTTATTTTCATTTCAAAATTTTTGTTCCAGATATGTTTGTGTGATCAGCTGAAATCCTTGGATGGGGAAATGTTTATTCTTTCTTAAAATTATTGTAGCAATAAAGTGTTTTTTCCAAACCCCATATTGCATATTTGTTCGTTATGTAGTCTACAACTCATATACTTAATTTTCTTTTCAATCTTTTGTTACAGCTGACTGCTTCAGTGAGTATATACATCCTTGTTAAGACGAATGTTGCCTTCTGATCAGATGGTCTGTAAATCAACACCATGTACATGTCTTAATTTGCGTAAACCTATCCGGTTGGGTTCAGTAAAGTACTGAAATGTGATGACAACACAGCATTTTAAGTAGTTTTAGACCACTGACGTCTAATAAATTGAAGTTAACATCACTGCATACTTTTACATACGTATAATTCTGCTCAAGTCAGAGAGCTATCACACTGTTGTCGTTGTTCTGGTTTTACTCTCTGCGTTGTACGTCTATCATACTGTCGTCGTTGTTCTGGTTTTACTCTCTGTGCTGTGCGTCTATCACACCGTCGTCGTTGTTCTGGTTTTACTCTCTGTGCTGTACGTCTATCATACTGTCGTCGTTGTTCTGGTTTTACTGTCTGTGCTGTACGTCTATCACACTGTCGTCGTTGTTCTGGTTTTACTCTCTGTGCTGTACGTCTATCATACTGTCGTCGTTGTTCTGGTTTTACTCTCTGTGCTGTACGTCTATCACACTGTCGTCGTTGTTCTGGTTTTACTCTCTGTGCTGTACGTCTATCATACTGTCGTCGTTGTCCTGGTTTTACTCTCTGTGCTGTACGTCTATCACACTGTCGTCGTTGTTCTGGTTTTACTCTCTGTGCTGTACGTCTATCACACTGTCGTCGTTGTTCTGGTTTTACTCTCTGTGCTGTACGTCTATCACACTGTCGTCGTTGTTCTGGTTTTACTCTCTGTGCTGCACGTCTATCACACTGTCGTCGTTGTTCTGGTTTTACTCTCTGTGCTGTACGTCTATCACACTGTCGTCGTTGTTCTGGTTTTACTCTCTGTGCTGTACGTCTATCACACTGTCGTCGTTGTTCTGGTTTTACTCTCTGTGCTGTACGTCTATCACACTCTCGTCGTTGTTCTGGTTTTACTCTCTGTGCTGTACGTCTATCACACTGTCGTCGTTGTTCTGGTTTTACTCTCTGTACTGTACGTCTATCACACTGTCGTCGTTGTTCTGGTTTTACTCTCTGTGCTGTACGTCTATCACACTGTCGTCGTTGTTCTGGTTTTACTCTCTGTGCTGTACGTCTATCATACTGTCGTCGTTGTTCTGGTTTTACTCTCTGTGCTGTACGTCTATCACACTGTCGTCGTTGTTCTGGTTTTACTCTCTGTGCTGTACGTCTATCACACTGTCGTCGTTGTTCTGGTTTTACTCTCTGTGCTGTACGTCTATCACACTGTTGTCGTTGTTCTGGTTTTACTCTCTGTGCTGTACGTCTATCACACTGTCGTCGTTGTTCTGGTTTTACTCTCTGTCCTGTACGTCTATCACACTCTCGTCGTTGTTCTGGTTTTACTCTCTGTGCTGTACGTCTATCACACTGTCGTCGTTGTTCTGGTTTTACTCTCTGTGCTGTACGTCTATCACACTGTCGTCGTTGTTCTGGTTTTACTCTCTGTGCTGTACGTCTATCACACTGTCGTCGTTGTTCTGGTTTTACTCTCTGTGCTGTACGTCTATCACACTCTCGTCGTTGTTCTGGTTTTACTCTCTGTGCTGTACGTCTATCATACTGTCGTCGTTGTTCTGGTTTTACTCTCTGTGCTGTACGTCTATCACACTGTCGTCGTTGTTCTGGTTTTACTCTCTCTGCTGTACGTCTATCACACTGTCGTCGTTGTTCTGGTTTTACTCTCTGTGCTGTACGTCTATCACACTGTCGTCGTTGTTCTGGTTTTACTCTCTGTCCTGTACGTCTATCACACTCTCGTCGTTGTTCTGGTTTTACTCTCTGTGCTGTACGTCTATCACACTCTCGTCGTTGTTCTGGTTTTACTCTCTCTGCTTTAATCTTTGTATTATAATTACAGTATTTTACTCCATCGTATAAAGCAGAAAATCATTGCGAACATGTACCAAGCTTTTGTAGTGTTGCTGGGCTGTATACGTCACCGGATAATTTTAACAGGAATTCTGTTGTCTGCCTGATGTCATACAGAACGTAATCTGTTATAGCACCAGATTGTTCTGTTAAATATACAATGTAGCACAAACATTCTATTTTTTTCTGTTGTCTGCTTGACGATATATCTGTAGAATGTATTCATTTTTGTTTTTGTTTTGTGTTTGTTTTTTTCAACATAAAGATTATACTGGATTATAACAGACTATAATGTTGAATAGGACACAGTAGGACACACTATGTTATAATAGCCATATGTTACTCCCTAGCTTCACTCAGACAACAGATTTTCTATTGAAATTAACAGATTATTTTTTAGAGTGCATGTAGCATTACGTTCCCAGATAATTCTGTAATCGCCTATTTCACTTTGCAGCCACGTCTCAAGGTTACCTATCCTTGTTAATCATCACGTGCCTGATATTTGTCGCCCACGTGGTGCATTTCGTCATCATGGTACTGTACCACCGCTGCCGTAAGTTAGCACTTCTTCCTACTCGACATCTTTCTTAAAAGAAAAGAAAAAAAATTAAATAAACTTCAGAGATAGGCAAAGAAAATACTAATGTGAACTATATGTCAGATTGAAGACAATTAAACACATTCCAGAAAAAGAGTTCGATTTGTTTGTTTTTGTATTTTTTCTGCCTAGTAAAACGCATTTGAAACATTGGATTCTAAAGTGGCCTTATCTGGCCATATTGGGACCAGTGACGTCACCTCAGGTTTGTGTAGCCATTTAACACACAGTTTTCTACATTTCATCTTTCAAAGTCCGTAAACCTATAGATCTATAATTGTATTCGCCGAATTGGCCGTGAAAGAAACCATTCCGAGCAAATAATCTCAGATGTATGGTTGATTTCAGGTACAGATACTGTATTCTATGCATTAGAATTAGAATTACAATGCATTTGTAAGGACCGTGGTCTGGAGGTCAAAGGTGCTTGCCTTTCAATTGCTGAGAAACGCGGGGCACGAGTTCAATCCCTGCTTTGGGCATGCAGCGAATGTGTAAATTTCCCCGCGCTAACAGCGCTAGTTGGGCATTGGTGACAATAAGCAGTCCACAACGCTCGTGTTGTCATTTAAGCAATCTTACGTTAATTTAAGACTACCGGCCGTGTTGTGTGCATTTCTCTTCGTTTGTAACTTGCCACAGGTCGGTGGTTTAACCCCGGTATTACACCGGAAAAACAGAGAGCTATCGTATGAGTGAAAAAAAAATGAACAACGTTGAAATAAGTAAATAAATGTTTTCTTTAATAATAATTAATATTTCTTCATCTTTCTTTCTTCCTTTTTTTTTTTTTTTCTTCTTTATCTTTCATTTTCTTCATTTTTTTCTTTTCTTTTTTTACGGCACATTACACGTGCATGCCCTAAGGATTCCTTCGTCGTCATATGACTGAAAAATTGTTGAGTACGACGTTAAACCCCAAGCACTCACTCACTCACTCACTCACTCACTCACTCACTCTTTTTTTACGTAATTTTTCAGATTAATCTTCAAACCATATTTTTAATATAACTTTCAAAATGAACTGTGACACTATGACCAAGCCTGTTATATGAAGTATTTTTACCCTCATCTGTTGTCTTTCAGATTGTGCTTTTCGGCGTGTTCTAGGATTCGCCATAACGGGTGTTGTACTGTCATTGAACTCTCTGATTCAGTTCGCGATCATAGTTGCTAAGCCAAGTAAGTCATTCGTCAAACATACCAACTTATTTCCACCCACTCATCTTCCACTTTTTCTAAGGCCAAATAATTTTTCCCCCTCCCAGCTTATCCCGTGATTGTACGTGGGAAGGTTTGGCAGCAACCTTCGGATGGTCGTCTGTTTCCCCCCATGTCCGGTTTCCTCCCACCATAGTGCTGGCCTTCGTCGTATAAGTGAAATATTCTTGAGTACGGCGAAAAACACAGATCAAAAAGAAAATAAATATGAGCGTCATGTCCGACATTCGTATCCCATTCGTAGTCCGTAAAGGGCGTTCCAAGTCGATAATCGCAAGATCTATTTCCAAAACAACGTTTAACACTAGCTCCCAAAGACAAAAGTATGTAAGAAGGTTAAGGTTACATAAAGTTAGCCACCAATAAATCATGCAAAGTGAACTCGTATATGACTTAAGCTTTTCAGTTATTTGTCAACTGTTAGTGGTTTAACATTTAATTTAATTAAATACGTTTCATTTCAGCCTCTTGTGGCAACCAAATCGCCGGTGTTGTCCTGATGTCTGTATCGGCTTTCTTTTTGATCATTGTGACCGTGGTGTATTTCTCGGTACGTAAAACTAGGAGTTAGTGTCTGTGCTGTTTCTCGTGTCTGTGCTGTTTCTCGTGTCTGTGCTGTTTCTCGTGTTTGTGTTGTTTCTCGTGTCTGTGCTGTTACTCGTGTTTGTGTTGTTTCTCGTGTCTGTGCTGTCACTCGTGACTGCTGTTTCTCGTGTCTGTGCTGTGTCTCGTACCTGTGCTGTGTCTCGTACCTGTGCTGTGTCTCGTATCTCTGCTGTCACTGGACTCTGGTTAAGTTTCTCGTGTCTGTGCAGTTTCTCGTATCTGTGCCGTTTCTTATGTCTGTGCTGTCTCTCGTGTCCGTGTTGTCTCTGTGGTATCTGTGCTGCCTCTCGTATCGGTACTCTTCCTGATGTCTGTTTCAGAAACTGCAGGGAACAGGATCACAGACCATGTGCAGTACGACGTCCGCATGCAATATGACCACTGTATCCAATACGAAGGCCCAGCACATGTATTAGACCAGGAAGAAATCTCAAATCCGATGCGAGCGTCTGGGACGAGACGGTGTATCTGACAATACCTTTGCTTTTAAAGGGTCACGGCTGTCACTGGGTTTCGTGGCTTTTTTAAAAATAAATGACATGAGAATCTAGTTTCTGTACTACATGCATATCAAGTTTTGTTTTCAATTTAGACTTTATATCGCCAAGGTATAGCTGAAATATTGTCACTAGGAACTAGACTGTGTTTATTGCCGTTGAATAGAACAATGTTTGAATAAAAATTTCAAAAGAGCATTGTTAGATATTTCTTGTGATATAGATCGAACGTGTATTTTGCTAAACTTTCTGTCAATCACAGAAATTGTCAATACGGTGTCATTGATCCCTATAGAGTTTGTGATAATAACGGTTCTCAAATTCCCTCATGTAGTATTCAGCACGGTTGTTTGCAGTTCTGTGTGTGTTCGGTTGTTGGAAGTGGGCGGGGTGCGGAGGGAGAACTGGTGAAACTATATGTATAAGCGTTTGTTTTTTTTTTCAGATAAACAAGTTAAATTCCAGCCAGCCATTTCGTTATTTGATCATATATTTGATATTCGACGCCCCTTCCAAAAACACTCAATAACACTCTTAAGTGAGAAAATGGTTTACGACGGTTGGTGCTCGTACAGAATTGGACACGTGCTGACGTACACCTTCAGGACACGTGCTGAGGTACGCCTTCAGGACACGTGCTGGGGTACGCCTTCAGGTCACGTGCTGAGGTACGCCTTCAGGACACGTGCTGAGGTACACCTTCAGGACACGTGCTGAGGTACACCTTCGGGACACGTGCTGAGGTACACCTTCAGGACACGTGCTGGGGTACACCTTCAGGACACATGCTAAGGTACACCTTTAGGACACGTGCTGAGGTACGCCTTCAGAACATGTGCTGAGGTACGCCTTCAGAACATGTGCTGAGGTACACCTTCAGGACACGTGCTAAGGTACACCTTCAGGACACGTGCTAAGGTACACCTTTAGGACACGTGCTGAGGTACGCCTTCAGAACATGTGCTGAGGTACGCCTTCAGGACACGTGCTGAGGTACACCTTCAGGACACGTGCTGAGGTACACCTTCAGGACACGTGCTGGGGTACACCTTCAGACACGTGCTAAAGTACACCTTTAGGACACGTGCTGAGGTACGCCTTCAGAACATGTGCTGAGGCATGCCTTCAGCACAATATACCGCCTATAAGTATATCATGCCCAAACTTTCGCCCGTAACCATAATAAAGTTGCTCATTTATCCCCATTATGACAGGACTATTCATCTGAGAAAGGTGTTTTCTGAAGCTTTAAGGTTTGCATGGAAGGTAAAATGATAACCAAATGAAAAAATATGAGTTTAAGTACCAAAAGTAGTATTTTATAAAAATGCACTTTTTGAGGCTAACTGTGGGTTTTTTAGTCTGTGCAGAATTAAACGTTCTTCATAAAGATGGGAATTTCACCTTGAAAAGAAGTAAAAATAGCAATGTAATCGCAGTTAAAAACATGACCGAAAAACCTGTAAGGAAAACAGGTCAGAACAAAAACTTAGTTCCTCTCAACCATGGTCAAGGTCAAGCAATTCAATCCTGACGTCCTGTTCGTTGAAGACACTATAGGCTAAGCTTTTAAGCTGAACTGTCGGGGTGGGGGGGGGGGGCGAATCAGGTATTTAAAACAGTTTGATGAAAATCCTGAAAAAGGTACTGAATTTATTCTACGTGAATACATCTATGTATGTATTTATGCTTGGGGTTTTACTCATCTAAATTTATAAGTAGACAGGAAAGGCCGACTGACAAAGAGAAATTAAATAACAGAGATATAGCCATTGAATCGTCATTAAGTAAGGGAGACAACTTGAGCCAGGTTACTCTTTTGTGGATGAGTACATGTTTACTTCCCTTCCGTCTGTTCAGATCACTGAGGGGATGCCACTATTTTTATCATTCATGTTAAGCAAAGCTACATGTATATGTGACATTAAATGTGACAAAGCCTTCGTTTGAGCATTAAACTTATAATGGACATGATACAAGTTATATACACTAATGTGATTATACATAACATGGCAAACGCTGCATGTTGGCTAATTGGTTCCTGTGTTTAACTGCATTTTTATCGTCTCAAACCCCACAGCCATCCGCAGGTTGTTGAAACACCTTCTCGCGTTCGGCCTAAGAGGAAGCCGGCATGAGCTGGAATTGAACTGACAGGGACCACATTGCTGATAGGCTCCTGGATTATTGCGCCGCGCTGGCATGCTAACCCCTCGGCCACGGACGCCCTCAAATGTTTTCCAACATATTTGTAGGCCTAGTATTTGTTCGATTTATTTGATTGGTGTTTTATGACGTACTCAAGAATATTTCTTGACTATATTATATGATGGCAGCCAGCATTATGGTGGGAGGAAACCCACGACTATCCGTCGTTGCTGCCAGACCTCCCCACGTACGGTAGGAGAAGCCAGGATGAGCGGGACTTGGTACATTGGGGGAGATGCTCTTGGCTCATTGAGCCGCGCTGGCACGCTAACCACCCCGGCCACGGAGGCCCTCGAAATTTTAAGTTGTCCAACATAGTATTAAGACTAGTGTTAATATAGTAGCCGAAGATAAGAGCATATCCTCACTTTAAGAGTAATATAGACTTTCAGACTGCATTTACATCCATAATAATCCTGAAATCAGGACAGAGAAAGCTGGGAACAATTAATCAACATCCGGGGCCTCCGTGGCCGTGGTACCTGTAGAGTGCCAGCGTGGTTCAATGACCCAGAAGCCTCTCATCAATGCGGTCACTGGCTACCTCTCTTTCCACGTGAGTAGGCTCTGCAACAAGATGCGGATGGTCGTATGTTTCCCCCGGGGCTCTACCCGATTTCCTCCCACCGTAATTTTGGCCGCGTCGTATAAGTGAAATATTCTTGAGTTCGGCGTAAAACACCAATCAAATGAATAAATACATGTAAATATCCACTTCCAACCCAACAGCCATTGCGCGACCACTGCAAAGCAGTCGAAAACTACCTACATTTTGTCATGTTATGTCAAAAAAAAAAAAAAAAATTTATAACATATATGTAGTGTTTCTTCGCTTTACTCTAAAGGTCAGAAAACTTTCTATAGTTTATTTTTCCCATAGTGTGTGCTGCTTGACTCTATTATAATGGAGAGTAGGCCTATTTGCGTCTTCAAAGCAGTATATTTCTGGCAAATGTGGCACATTAAGCCCGATCATGTACAATACAACTTCTCGGGACGTTGGATAATATGCAAACTACAGTGTGTCGTTAACTTAACTGTATTTTCGTTTTTGTACATACGCTGTCATACAAAACATTTTTGGAAACTTTGTATTGCCTCTTCCACGCACATATACACGCATTCGTTTCACGAGTAGGAATTACTGTCGACACGCTTCTCAGATCATTGTTCACAGCACCTATTACACTGACGGAACAATATAGCATGTATGTATGTTTACAGCCGTGTGGCGTGCCAAGGGTTGTGTGTGTGGTGCGGGGGAGGATGTGGGGGGGGGGGGGGGGCTGGTTCGAGGGATTGTATTTGTGGGGGTGGAGATAACAAATGTGTACTAGTGTACTAGTGTACTAATTAAGAGGGTGAATGTGTTACCTATATGACAACCCCTGGCACCTCGTTGTAAACTTCCCTGTGCGGTATATGTTTTTCATAATGAGAAGTTAACATATGCACCGATAAATACAGCCTGAATAGTTGATTCCTGGACATGCTCAATCTTGTGTCAGCAATTCAGTTCATAGCCGATTTCTTCGTCAGTACACCTATATATATGCAGTACATGGGGTACCGGTACTTTCCAAGTGCAGACGAGAATCAATGTCTAAGACACAAGCTGGTTATATCGATATCGTTGCCCCTTTGACACCAGACAGGAACGCAGGAACAAATATATTTACTGGCAATTTACCTGTCAATCAAGAATAATTGAATAAATCCAAGCGAATCGATTTATATGTTATCGCATGGGACAAAGCACGTGGAAAAGGTGGGCGTGTCCCTGGTGTGAGTGCTGCAGAGCTCTTCTATCAATAAGAGTAAAAATGCTCCAACCCGAATCTCAGAACGAGGCCGCTCCGCCATGATGGTTTCAAATGTTTTGGCGGTCTCTTTTGATGGCTGTAATCAATACCTAATTTCTCCGTTACAATGGGGTAAGCTGAACGAATGGATAATTATGTAGGTACTATTCTGTCGGGGCACCCCGCAGCGAAAGGACTGGAGTCAATATACGCTGCGGATTTCGTGAACGGATAAACTTCACGAAAGTTCACGTCTGGACATGTTACATTCAGTTGACACCAAACAGCAGTCTATTTTTAGATTTCTACTACGACAACTGAGGGTAGTAAAAATTTTCTGCACTTCGTCCTGGACGTTGGACTGTGTAAGTAAGTTGACGAAGGATTGATTAACAAGTTACTGACGTTTTTGCCTGGTGAGAGTGACGAGTGGATGTTGAAAGTTTTGAATCGATACCGTACGTGCCGGTAGAAGTCAGTAGCTCATCCCTTGCTCCACTCGCCGATGTCCTCGACTGACGGAATCTCCGTATTGTTGTTTTAAACGACTGACAGTTTTGAAGATTGTTAAGCATTGCTCCAGTGTTGTCGTTGTTGTTATTGCATACTGAACACAGGTGTTAATGTTCCAGTTTGAATACAAAAGTTTATGAGCAAGTTGAATTGCTTGTCTACATTGAAAAGTGTAGGCCCCTACATAGCATAATTTGCTATCGCATTGCATGCAGACATTTTGTGATTTTAAACAGAGAAGCTTGTACATAGAAAAAACAGGTGGAATGAAAGTTGTGTTTTGAGGAGGACTCACCTTGTGGAAATTACCTACGAAGAAGATTTGTTTCAAAGGGAGATTTTACAAGGTCAAACTGGATTCCAAACTCCTTGAGTATGCAGCCACAGGAGAGGAATACGAAATTTTGGATCGCTACCGGCGGCTTTGGAGCGGAGTTTCTCCTCGAGAGGGCTGTCTGATATTCAGAGATGCTCCAGTTGATTCTTTCGGGTATTACAGAAATAACATGGCAGAGAAGTCAGACGAGGATTCTGACCATGGCGATGAATTGTCTAGTCATTCCATTATGCAGCAGATCAAACGTCTTGAAAAGGAGAAGGCAGATCTTGAAAAACGTAATAGTGAAAGGAATCTTCTACAGGAAAAACTTAAAGAACTTCAAGGAACAGTTTCCGCACTGAAAGGTGCACCACCAAATAATAATTTTCTTTCGAAAAGTCCTTCAAAAAGCCCAGGTACTGGCAGGGGCAAAGGAAAAGGACGAAAAAACTCCCCAGCATCCTACGCCGCTCAGTTTGAAGCTGAAAGTGTAGAAAATCATCGAACGCGTTCAAAGTCTTCTAAAAATCGCCCAGTTGAAACGGAAATAGCAGAGGAGCAGGACAGTGATCCAGATTCGGAAGGCGATTCTGAGGATGATGATGCAGATAAACGCTCAGGTGAGCTATGAGTAATGTTCATATAAGAATTTTACAGGTATTTATTGTGATATCTTTATTCTTAACTTAAGTAAATATTTTCTTTGCTGAAGTAGTTGGGGAGTTGTAAAGACAAGGTTGATACCTTTGTTTGTCTTGACCCACTTCCTAGATGTTAATTGTGAAAAGGAGACTCTTTAATGAATTGATGTCAGTATACCGCATGTCAGCAACTTACTCTTTACTTCGTTGTTTCGTTGACAATCATTGCAAGAAGGATTTAGTGAGAGGCCAAAAAAGTTACAGACATTTTCACTTTATAGGTATGCCATTAAAGGTGTCGTTTCCATTTGCCAGTTTGCCAGTAGACTTTACATACATTATTCAAATCCTAGATGCATGTAAGTTCCGTTCTTACCCACTGCCCTGCCAAAAGATGATGAATCGAACTGCTGCCAAAGGCATTCCTTTTTGATGCTAGAAAATTTGATACATGATAACACTGAACGACTCTGAAAAGAAAAAAAGTGCTTGAAAATGGTTCTGGAAATAACTGATGGCTTGCGTGCTGCCAACTGCCAGAGGAAGCAAGCTAGTGGTTTTGATTTGTCATTGAGTCTTGTTCAGGTAATTGTTTTTGACATATCCAGTAATTATCTTCACCTGTGACTAATTACAAGGAAGAAAGGAAGGTACAGGACATCACAGTTGCGGGATATTGAGTTGCAACACCTGAAAAAAAGACATGCAAAATCACTTTCCTATATAGTAAAGAAGTAGGTTGCCGTGGCCGACACCAGTAATAAAGGGAACCATACAAAAACCTTGAAGTAAATAATTTCCTTGCTTTTGCCGCATGCCTGTGTCACAACAAGCAGCCACAGGCAGCGCAGAACATCAGAAAGTACATGTAAACGTGAAAGATGGTGTCCTCTTGTTTTCAGCTGACTTCGTTTGAGCAGTGTCCAGATTTCATTTTCTCACATGTTAGAAGTACAACACTGAAAACAGGGTATCCAGATTGCGGTAAATTTTCTGTATCACAAGTCCACTTTGACAGGTGGACAGGTAGTTGGCTACCTCTAAGAACGCAGCCTAGTGTTCGTTCAAGACCAACTGTCCTACGGCAGTTTGGTGTACATATCTGTATATGTACATGTACAACAGTGGGAAAGTTTGTCAGTACTTTACCAGTGGTAGAAGGGTTACTGTGTCTATCTGGTTTTCTGCGCCTATAAACCTCACTGCCATCATATAAGGGATAAAACAAAGGAAAATGAGATGAAACAGTTCTGTATACATGTATGTGTAGCATCATGTGCAGATGTAGCAGAAGCTATTTTTTTTAAATGATCATTTGTTTATAAATGTTACTGTCTGCAGGTATATTCAGCTAACTTTTGGATTATGTGTAAAATGTACGCTAAAAGTCAGATTGATTCGTCATCTGCTTTCATATAAAGCGCCATCATGCGCTTAAAATTAGATTAATATTGCTGACATACATGTACAATGGGGTATTACAATACTTGGATTGATTTCAGCTGTTCACCAACCATTGATACAGGTCTGACAATAATACCTGTAGCTTCAGGATGGAGATTTCATATCCCGTGTGTGCCTTATCATAGGACAGGCCTGGGGGGGGGGGGGGGACAGCCTGCAGAGTAGAAAATATGGTTGTTGGATGTAACCTGGCTAATCCTTCTGAAGAGGGCCAGCTTCAAAGGTTTTATTGGCTGTTTGGTGGATCTTTGTTTTTTCACATTTCCCTAAATGTTGATTCTCTTAAATCACTACCCAGAAAAAAAATAAGAAAAAATAAAAATTGCCGGTCCACCAATCCTATTTGTACTAATCTGGTTGGGTTACCCTCCAACAAAGAATTTTTTTTTAATAATGGCGGTACGGGTTATACAACACCCAGTCAAGTGGGCAGCTAGTGAGCTACGGATGGTTTCATCGATGGCAAAGTGTTGGTAGAAGAGAAATGGACTCTGTTAAGCCATGATAGCTTGACATTGGCCAGCTTTCAGCTTGTGGGCATCAGCCTCCTGGCTAGACTGTTGACACTCCTCCCTCCGTTACACCTGTGCTTATTGTCATGATGCTCATTTCACCTGTTATTCATTATTGAGAGGTGTTGGTAGCTGTACATGTAGATTTACTTCTGCAGGAATGTATAGATGTAGAACAATGACCACTACATTGTAGGTTGAACCTGTTTGTAATACAGTGTACTATTGTGACAGGAATCTTCACCGATGATGCAATTAAAGCTTCATAAATTTTCATTTAAAAATACCCAAAGTAATATAAATGCTGTATTTAACCTTAAGTCAATGGTCAATAAAAATGCACTTTCAGACGCACATAAAGGCCTTAAAGTGATACTTTTGATGCTAAAATTTATGTTTTTTTCTGATAAGAAATTACTCACACTACAAAAAAGTCTTATTTAGTGGCCTTTTTAGCATGTGTAAGGTGGACAAATCGGTCAGAATCAAGCAAAATGTGTCACTTGTGAAAACTGCTAAACTTCAGGTGATATACATAACACTATAAATGTATCCATTCTGGGCCCTGTTTCCAGAAACATTCAAGTTGGCTAAGTGGGTTGATTTCAGTCAATAGATGTACCATTATTTTTGCCCTAATCCAACATTTACAGTGCGCCGTAGCATTTCTTGAGACAGCAAAGTTTTTGTAAGGTATATAAAACTGGGCATGTACATGTGCTACTGGCATGTTTCTGGAGTGGTGTGGCATTTCAATCAGTTGCCATGGAAACTTATTGATTAGTGATTGGGTTAAAGGAATTAACACACTTCATTAATTTCCAAAACCCTTTGATCTGCAGGTTGATCATCCAGATATAATTAGTGTACCAATAATGAATTACACCTGTAATGATATCATATTTAAGACTCGCATCTGAATTGAAGCAGGCTCATTTGCTATGCATGTATACATTATACCTGTACATACATGTACTTTGACATGCTGTACATATATGTATATACAGGTATAGAAGAAATGTATGTGCAACATGTCCTAATTACTACATATATACTCAAAATAGCCCAAATTAAGGAGAAGATTGCCTGATAAATTTAACCCAAATTTTTGGGAAAATTTCGTGTATTCTAGTGTACTGACTGTACAAATATTTATAAGACATTTTATGAATCGCCAATGCACATCTGTCTGCAGTTGTATACTTATTGACGTACAAGCCAGTTCTTTCCTGAGTGATACCGGTATGTAGTCCATGTCCATTTTGTGGTTTCGTAGTCAGCTGCAATTAATCTATAAAAGGCCAAGAATTTACACCTCTGTTCATCACATGTCATTGAATACAGTATGAACAGGGATTTCAAACACTACACGTTAAATATTAAGTATTGCTTTGTTCACTGAGAAAGCCAGATGGTTTGGTTTACATGTGCTCAGTGCTGGACAGATGGTTTACATGTACATACACACCATTTAGCCATTGTACATTCTACATCTACCCCCACAGACCCCCCTCCCCCTCCCCCTCCCCAACATGCAGTGGTCAAAGTGTTTGATATTCCTAGCTCTTCAGACAAGAGTAATGACCTTGACATAAATTTAGATCGTCCGTTATGATTGAAAGGTGAGCTACATGTATGTATGACATCCCATTTATGTCTTTGTGAAACAACAGGGAACTTGATAAAATGTGATCCATCATTTATGCGTCTGAAATTATGAATATTTTTTGGATGATTTGGATTCAATTTGAGGTCATGATTTTTGTTTTGAACATTTTGATCCCTGACATGATTTGAAAACATGCCGCACCTGAACCCTGTACTATACATTTTCTACATCTACTGTACCTTGATTGAGTTCCAGATAAATCCATACCTGCAGGTAAGCAGTGTCAAATGCCCATTTGTGGGGAAGTCTACCTATCATGTTTGAACCTACATGTACCTGTGCCCCCTTGATTGCCAATAGCTGAGGTGGGCAGTGCAGAGTCTTTTCAGTTACCCCCCACCCCCCACCCCCCCACCCTTTTCAACCTGAAACATTGGCTGCCGTCATCATAAGATGAGGCTCAGCAGTTTGGTTAGGAATCAGATTGTAGAGCACAATTTCAGTGCGAAGACTCGCAAAGAAAGGACCAATTACAACATGTACATGTACATATCATGAACTGAAGCCTTTGAACAGTCTTAAGATCAGATTGATGAGCTAATGTGTTTGTACATGTGCATGTAACAGTTAATGTATATCCACATGCAGGCATGTAGATGTATCTTTTTAACCACCACCCCCCCCCCCCCCCTCCCCTGCGAGACTGTTATTCCTGTCAATTACATGTACAATGGAATTGATGTCAGGCCCACTTTAGCCCTGCAATGCTCAATACTCAGAAGGCTGTGTTTTGTCCCTGAATGCACACACCTTTGAAAAGCTCGTCAAATATTCATGAGATCAGATAGGTGACGAAGCGTGCCCATTTCACAGCCTGTTTAAGGAACATCCATAATTAACGCCAGCTAACAATTGCGGACATCGATTGTCATGTTTCACAATTACTGTGTTCATGATTTATTCAGGCAACAAATGGGCAGTTTCCAGCAGTTGTTTGTATCTGGTTTTTAGTTCCTAATATTATTAAAACATCTCCATGTTTTGGTTTTGTATTGTTTACTTCATGTAGTCATTCAGTTCAGTAGTTACCGGCACATTAGTTGCAACGTAAAATCTATTGACTAAACTTATGCGTCCATGTATATACATGTATAAAGGGTCAGTGGCAGGCAGCTTTCCTATTTAATAACCTCACTTGCAAGTTTTAATAGCTAAAGCCCTGATACTGTAGGATCGGGTTACAGCCATTTGAAAAAAGGAATTTCCGGTCGTACGTGGGAAGGTCTGTCAGCAACCTGCGGATGGTCATGGGTTTCCCCCAGGCTCTGCCGGGTTTCCACCTGCCATAATGCTGGCCGACGTTGTGTAAGTGAAATATTCTTGGTTGGCCATAAAACACCAATCAAATAAATAAATCAAATCAAATAAAAAAGGAATTTTTGAAGGATGCCCTCAGGTGGTATACTCAGACTTGTACAGTACAGGTATTATATATGTGCTTACATATATGTTGGTGTACATGTTACTGGATTTGAAGTTTAATATCAGTGTATAGTTGTCCTTTAATACTGACGTCGCAACCTGAAACTTTGACCAGTTGAAAGGTCAAGTTGTTATGACTGATTGGGCTGTCTGTGAGAGAAGATACACATACAGTGAACATGTGTTACTGTATTAGATTACAGGTAAATCAGGTCATAGGACAGGTGAATGGGCAAAGGAGGAGTAACAGATTAAACACTGTGTTGTACAAGTAGAGAACATTTCTCTGGCCGACCGTATAAATAATGTAGAAAATGGGCACATCATTCACAAGACTTGTCCATTCCATCTTGTCTTGATTAACTGTATCTATTTATTTATTTATTTATTTGATTGGTGTTTTACGCCTTACTCAAGAATATTTCACTTATACGACGGCGGCCAACATTATGGTGGGGGGAAACCGAGCAGAGCCCTGAGGAAACCCACGACCATCCACAGGTTGCTGAGAGATCTTCCATGTATGGCCAGAGAGGAAGCCAGCATGAACTGGACTTGAACTCACAGCGAGAGGCTCCTGGATCATTACGCTGTGCTATTGCGTTAACCAGCTGAGCCACGGAGGCTCCCTCTTAATTAAACTTATTTCAATTTTTGAATTCATGCATTGAAATCATGTGCATTTATTCTTTTAATACTGAATGGCAGTGTTTTTTGTTTTTTATAATATGGTTTGAATTTTGAAAACTACATGTACATGTGCAGTGGGTTCAAAATGTAGATCAGCTGTTAGATGTACGTTGTGTTCCCTGTATCTGTACATGTTGGCATGTGTGATTGTGTTAATAGACAATAGCAGGTGAAAAGCCAGGATTTCCTGACTACACGTATGTATGAAAGTGGGCTCCGATGAAAACATTCCTGGAACCACAACATTTTGGGAGATTTTTCTCCTAATTTACATCGCTTTATGACAATAAATGCGTGTTACCAGGAAATTGGGGATTGTTACTCTGAAAAAAAAGTTACGAGATGAAGGCTTTATGTACTGTATTGATAGCCCCCCCAGGCTGTTTTTTTTTTTGTCGGCCTCCAGATGAAATTTCTTCACAGTATTTTCCTGTCTGATTTCAGAGCGTGTGATGAGCGCAGTCCACAAACAGAAACTCCAGGAATACCGTGACACCTTGGTGGAGAATATGATCTCAGAGGACATTTTTAACGATCTTATCGCAAACAGAATTTTGACCACGGCCGACGTCAGCCGAATCAAAGAGAAAAACACACGAGAAGCCATTAACGAAGAACTTTTGAATAATCTGATTCGACGGTCAGACCGAGCATTTACTGTGTTCGTTGGCTCGCTCAGGAAGACGCTCCAAGGGTATCTCGCAGATTTGGTGGAGGATAAACAAAAAGCGAAAAGACGAAAACGCAAAAGGGCATCAGGTAAGGTTATTCTCATACTTGTACATGTAGTTGTTTGTCCAGTTCCAGGTGTCTGTGGCACTTGTACATGTAGTTGTTTGTCCAGTTCCAGGTGTCTGTGGCACTTGTACATGTAGTTGTTTGTCCAGTTCCAGGTGTCTGTGGCACTTGTACATGTAGCTGTTCGTCCAGTTCCAGGTGTCTGTGGCACTTGTACATGTAGCTGTTCGTCCAGTTCCGTGTGTCTGTGGCACTTGTACATGTAGTTGTTCGTCCAGTTCCAGGTGTCTGTGGCACTTGTACATGTATTTGTTTGTCCAGTTCCAGGTGTTTGTGGCACTTGTACATGTAGTTGTTTGTCCAGTTCCAGGTGTCTGTGGCACTTGTACATGTAGTTGTTCGTCCAGTTCCAGGTGTCTGTGGCACTTGTACATGTATTTGTTTGTCCAGTTCCAGGCGTTTGTGGCACTTGTACATGTATTTGTTTGTCCAGTTCCAGGTGTCTGTGGCACTTGTACATGTAGCTGTTCGTCCAGTTCCAGGTGTCTGTGGCACTTGTACATGTATTTGTTTGTCCAGTTCCAGGTGTTTGTGGCACTTGTACATGTAGTTGTTCGTCCAGTTCCAGGTGTCTGTGTCACTTGTACATGTAGCTGTTCGTTCAGTTCCAGGTGTCTGTGGCACTTGTACATTTATTTAGACATGTCACATTTTAATACAATCATTGCAGTTTATCAGAAAATGTGCAATTCACAACAAAAATAACTTTCTCAGCAGAGAAACATGCTAATCTTCTAAGCTGAAATTAATTATAGCAAGAGGTGACCTGTAGACTTTTGCGCTGCAATTTAAAAAAAAAACAGAAGTCAAGCACACAATAATAACTAAGTAAAGGTTTGCGGGTAGATTGATGTATAGCCAAAATCATGAAAACTATGAAAGAAAGGGAAAAAACAAATTTATGATATATTCTTTCTTGGAGGTAACCCAAGCCTATCAGAAAATAAAATGGGGTCAGTCGGTAGGGAATCCTTTTTGGCTAATGAAGAGCATTTTAAGGAAAATTTCATTAATTGAGAAAGAAAGGGGAATAAAGGAGATATTCTACCAAAAATCCCTAGGGGAATACCCATTTTGTGAGGATTTGCTGGGTTTATACCCACACAAATAATGGCCTGAACTGGTTCAGCTATGCCGATGCTGAAAGTGTTGTCACTTATGGGGGATTTTTGTAGTTCGAACAACCTGAAATTTTGTGAACAGAATCATTTATTTTCTTATGAACAGTGTTCCTCTTCAATCAACATTAGCTCAGGATTTGCTTCCACGTTATCAGTACCTGTGCAGGTATGTTGTCTAATTTACATACTGTGCGTATACACCTGAGCTAATATTGAGCATATAGAGTTGCATTTGATCAAAGTACTTCATCTCAATTGCCCTGCTCATTGATCTCCATTTAACCAGCTAATCAATTCACAGAACTAGTGCTGCAGAGGTCGGAAAGAAACTTCACGAGTCGTAGTCTATTGAAATGCCCGCCATGGAGACACAAAAGAGCTCCACACGCGATATGAATAGCAGCCGATTGACTAGTAAATAAGAAATTAACCCAAGCAGTCTGTATTGACTGGATGGGACCTCATTTCCGTGGCGACCATGTTGGTTGAAGCACTAACGATTTACCTGAGAGCTTGAAGGGTATAGCATTCCCAGGTATGCTGGACAGCCTTTGTTCCCTTGATTCATTATGAAATTTATCATGACTTTGCTCTGCTGGAAGTCCTGAAGGTAGACTGCTGTTTTAAGGCGGGGGGAAAAGTCGATCTTTCATGTTACCGAGTGTGTGCAATATTGTTAAGCGCTAAGTTGGGTAGCACCATGCTCCCCTCGGTCATCAATCATACATGTACCTGGTAGAATTTCGAATACCTGGCTGTTAAAAGGGGTTATTTTCTCCAGTTACGGTACTGGTATTTCACCTGTTTGCGTGAACAAGAACGCAACCTCAGGTAGATGAAGTGCCTTTAAATCTTTCATCTTTAAGCACGTTTAACCCGTAAATTAATACGCAATAATAATGCATTGAGTGATGAAGGCGTTTACCAGAAGTTGAGAACTTTTGGTTCCATGTGACTACATGTGCATGTACTTGTATAAATATTTTACCACCATGTCACCAGCAACAGAATATAATGTATTCATTCATTCATTTATTTCTTGGTGTTTTACACCGTACTCAAAAATAATTCACAATATTTCAGTATACAAGAGCAGCCAGCATTGTGTCGGGAGGAAACCTTCATGGTTCATGCAGATTTTTTTGTTGTCTAATTTTTTGAGATTTCAGTAAAATAATATGTTTTAATACACCAGCGTACTGCATGGGTGTACAGCCTGATATTTCGTTGAGATGATCAATATTTTCACGAGTCCAAAGGGCAAATTTGATCTTCGAGATGATATATCAGGCCATATACCCATGCAACACGCTGATATAACAAATTTATCTCATTGAAGAGCATTGTGGATATTTTTGTCTGAAAATAATACTAGTACTTCTTCCGAACGCTCACTGTGTTTTCACGGATGCTTACGCGCAGTGGGGCTGGCTGACGTCACTGAACAAGATACAGAAGAGCATGAAGCCTGACTAGGTACCTTGGTTGAACTGAAGGGAAAATACTTGCATTAGGTGAACTGCTAGTTAGTCATTTTCGATTCAGTTTGCAAGGGTGTGCAATTTAACTGTCTCAGAAAGGTACCACGAGAAATTTTTTTGCACAGGTTGTTGCTGTTAGCTGCTGAATCATTAGAACTCTTTAAAGGCAAATGAAAGATTGCATATTAAAAAACCCAAACTGTGGGGAATATCTCCTGATAAATTTATCTTCAAGCATTCCATAAACATTTATTAGTAATTTTGGCCCTACAATTTTATATATAAGGCATTAGTTTCAGCTTTCTTAATGAATGAAAGTGTTTTGAGCCCAATTTAGCCATCTAAAATGGTGGCCAAATTAAGAATACGTGTTTGTCCCTCATTGTAGCAGTAGCCATTTACATCATGTACCATACCACAAAGGAATTATTCCACTGTACATGGATTGGCAATTTGGCAGAAGGGTGCCTAACGTGCCTAATCAACAGAGTCGACAAGTACAGGTACCTGTGCAGGTAGAGTGAAAGAAATATTGATCACCTGAAAACTCTTTGAATGGTCACCTTTATCGCTGTATTCACAACTCATCAGAGCTGACTCCCTGCTAGCATTAACTGATTTCCTGTAATTGACACATCTTTCATCCAAAGACCGATCGAGACCCGACTTGAGCTGACCACTGCATGGCCTGGTCACTTTTCCTTATTATATGCTGGATTGATTTCTCTGTCCATTTTAATGGTGTTCATTAGTTCTACCTTGTTCAGTAACTAAGCACGGTTAGAACTAAAGCCTGTCAAGCTCTGTCAAAGCCTTAAAAATGGAACAGGTGTCAAATCAGATGAATTATGTCTGAAAAAAAATTTTTCCCCAAAAAATGAAATGAAAAATGCCAATACAAGACGGGCGGTTTAAGCGTTTCTTCAAATATTGACGCATATTAAAATCCCAGCATCTAACCCAGCCAGGTTCAGATCATACCAGTACCTGTAACTTGTTCAATGTATAGAGTAATATGTGTCTGTGATTGCTGAGTGAATTTGAGGATCTGCCTTGGATTCGCTCCTTTGTGTACAAGTACATGTACAGCTTCTTTACTCCAAAGTTTTTAAAATCAGCTAACTCGCTTTCATATTCAGACAGGCATAAACATGAAAGGCCTTAACAGGGCTAAGTATTGTGTTTATTATACTGTGAATAGATTGCGTTTGGTGTCTTCTGCACCTTGTTCCAGTGAGGCAGCATTGGATCATTCTGTTTTGCTTGCTGCTATGCCGCTCAAACTGCGAAATTGCGTAAATCTTTCCAGCATACAGCACTCTACCTGAATACTTGGCCAACTTGTAGGCATCAGTATTTTGCTCCTGTACGATGTGTAAAAGTACAACCATATGGCCTTCATTCCTAATGGTGACAGGTCCCACTAAAAAACTAAGACATCATTTCTGTGCCACTTTATACTCATTGATTGCCCGTGTTAAATCTATTTGTATTTCAAAGAGCAGATTGTAAGACCCTGCTTGAGCTGTCCATTTCACTGGTCAGTTAACTGAAGGATTCATGTTCTCTGTCCACTTTAATACCGACAGGTAATGAGTGTCACCTGCATGCTGTCAGCTGTCAGAATCCTTTGTAGCTATTTGTGTGTAATACCACTTACCATAAATCTGCTGAAGCTGTGCACTTTGCTAAATAGCATCTCCTAAATTTTATTTATTTATTTATTTGATTGCTGTTTTACACCGTACTCAATAATATTTCCATATGTTTCATTAATTTGATCACTATAATTTTCGACCTTTTTAATTAAAAATTATTATTCATATTTTTTGCTAGTACTGTAGGTGGAGTGCAGAATAATTATGTTCATTCATGGTGAAATAAGACATGTTTTTTTTTTTGCACATCAAACGGTGAGGCCCCTAGAAAAAGAAATTGACTGCTAGAAGTTTTTGGTTTAGTGATCTGAGGCCAGTAGGTCCTGGTACAATATTTCAACCCCTGCTAATTGTATCATACAAAAGATACATGTATTTGTCAATCTAGAGTATTAATTTGATTATTTTCACACTACTACATCAATACTGCTTGACTGGAAAAAGAAAGAGTTTCATCTTATGTAGATGAAAGAAACCCCACAGAAACTATTCCATGGTATTAGGAATAATTAGGAACTTTTTAGATACAAAATAAATGAAAAGCACTCGCCATCTATTCTGGACAGAAAATGAGTTTAATACATGTAGAGTAGGATGCACTTTAGTGACAGAAAGAAGTGGTCATTTCATAGGAAATGATTCCTAGCAGAAGTGCACCTTTTGATCAGGTGGAGTGTTGAATGAAGTGGCAGGAAATGACACAGGTAAATGTACTGCTTAGCGCTCAGGACGGATTATAATACCTGTTTACTAGCCGCTGATGGACGCCACGTGTGCTGAAAACAGGATTGTATTGATTGGGAGAATTAGCCCTGGACTTCAGATTAGAGGCATGCTATCACACTCCCGCGTCTAACACACGCCTGAAACAAAGTGGAAGCGTGCTAATATTGTAACGCGCAAAAGTCTTGGAAGAATTAGTGTTCCAGAATATTGGTGTGATACTTGTTCGTCAGGCGGACCTTTCCCTGTTGTGTCTGTGTACACGTCTCCCTCTGTCGATTTTAATCATTTCTCAATTATTAATGATTAATAAACTTAGAATGCTGTGTAAACTTACAGTCTCCTTCAAATCAATAGTGCCTGCATTTAAGGGACAACATGTACCTATATTTCTGTTCATGATCTTTGGCAGTGCTTTTGAATGGTAATGTGTTTTCTGGATCTTTTCCCGTCAGTTTTAATATTGCCAAGCATCCATCATTATGTAAATGAGCGTACCTGTACTTTATGACAGGGGGTTAGACGGAAATGTGAAAAAAGGTATCCAAAGATACCTTTTTGAGGCCATTTTATCATAGCAGGGTGTCCAGATTTCATTTTCTCTTATCTCTACCAGTTTTTTTATTTGACCTGTCCAATTGGACAAGTAGACTGGTAGCTGACTAACCCTATGCTTTATGGTCACACTGGGTTTGTTGTTTCCCACCTGGTGCTCGGCAATCCGGAATGAGAATAGTTTTTCTAGATCTTGTTTCATTGGTTATTGAGTAGAACACATTAGTACATGTATTGTGGCCTGTGATATAATACTACTTTATGGGACAAGTTGGTCCATGGGCATACAGACAACTACATCATGCACAAGACCAGTTGGTCCATGGGCGTACAGACAACTACATCATGCCCAAGATCAGTTGGTCCATGGGCGTACAGACAACTACATCATGCACAAGACCAGTTGGTGCATGGGCGTACAGACAACTACATCATGCACAGGACCAGTTGGTCCATGGGCGTACAGACAACTACATCATGCACAAGACCAGTTGGTGCACGGGCGTACAGACAACTACATCATGCACAAGACCAGTTGGTCCATGGGCGTACAGACAACTACATCATGCACAAGGCCAGTTGGTCAACGGGCGTACAGACAACTACATCATGCACAAGACCAGTTGGTCCATGGGCGTACAGACAACTACATCATGCACAAGACCAGTTGGTCCATGGGCGTACAGACAACTACATCATGCACAAGACCAGTTGGTGCATGGGCGTACAGACAACTACATCATGCACAAGACCAGTTGGTGCATGGGCGTACAGACAACTACATCATGCATGGCGATGGGCTATAGCTCGTATACATTACTATACACTAAGTATCTCTTAGCTTTTATACGCTTTGAAAAGAAAAAAACGTAAACCTCTAATAACAGATTTGGAATTCTCTGTCAGTAATGAAACCAGTTTCTGCCAATTAGAATGTTTCCAAGAAAAAAGTATAATGTATTTTTTACGCAAATTACTGAACATTGGGCAAACAGGAATAAAATGAAACTCTTCATTCGGTAAGCGACATTCGCATTTCAGTATACGCACCACTACACTCGCCAAACCAGAGTAGCCATGATCAAATTAACACCCATTTACGGACACTGGCCTTTGAAATTTCTGCTTTTCACGGCCAATAAAAGGGCAAGCTTTCAAAGTAACACTTTTTACTCGGTGTTTTTAGTTTCTTCATTGTTTTTGCTATAAGTTATTGCAAATGGGGACACGATTTCCAATGCTGACTTTCAATGAAACAGATATTCAATGTAGCAAGCATGCTGCCGCTAGGTTAAAACATAGGCTGTTGAGTGAAAATTAGCACCGAGCTCCCGTGTAATGCGAGATCCTAAGACATTTCTGTTAAAAACATGGCGACCTTCTGAACTCAGAAAGTGAGTTATACATTACACAGTACACATTTTCTGTTTTCTACGGGTACAGCCCATGGCTTTTGCCACCTATATGTCTCCACCTGTAATTGACGGGACAAGACACAGAATCTAAATTTAGTAACATCAATAATGTTCAGATAAGACTGAAAACAAAAACTACTGAAAGTCACATAGAAATGTGCTCAAACAATCGTTCCAATTCTACGTGAATTTATACCTAAAGTAGATCCCAGGAGCTGAGCCTTCCAAACTGCAGACAGTTTGATGTTCCCTGAATCAATTCCGATCGTTTAAACGGTTGAAAACGAAAGAAAAACAGCAGAATTTGGTCATCAAACATCAAAAAATCTAGTTCCCAGGATGGAGCCACTGTCAACCTGGTGGTGTCACAGCAGTACATCCACTGTAGACATCTGAGCCTTCCCTCTTTGTACAACATGAACAGCAGGAAACAATCGCTATACTCTTACAGACAATTTCAAGATTATTCCATGCCCAGGTCGGGCTTGCAACTGCAGTAACAAAAGGCAGGATAGTTTAAAGTTACATACATGACCTACAAATGGCACAGATTTGCAAACTGTGGACCAGATCTGATCAAAGATGTCCTTTGATTACAGGGGACTCGATCGTAGTCGTATGAGACTTGCTAATTCAGCCATAACTAAAAGAAAAGACCGAATGACAAACCTTAGAATTTCCCTCAAAAAAAAAAAGCCAAACTGAAAAACCATCTGGATTTTCACTCCCTGAAGTTGTTTAGCTACGTGTTTGTTTGGAACAGCAGGTTGTGACATGAACTGTAGAGAGCTGCTAGCCTTTACCCCACAGCGGCAACAAGGTTATAGGGCGGCCCTCCGGCTTAATTCACACCTGACCTACAGGCGGTTGTGCGCACGATACACCACAGCATGCGGTACCTTGAAGCATGACACGCTTACGGGGACCAAGACAAATTTTAAACTGCATTTCTACGACAAACGCTTTCCAGTCAATATAATTCAAGCCTTATTTATGTTTGCCAGTGATACTTTTTTAAAACATAAAAGATTAGTTCGCTCGTTAGCTTCACCGGTGCCGAGTGACAGACTGTTGTCGTCAGTGAAGCTTACCATGGGCTGGCCCGACTGCATGGATCCTCGTGTCATAGTCGGTGTTGCTCAACTTGGCTATAAAAGTTTATAGTCTGCTAACTCCAAAACCGGTTCATATTCTCCACATGTACTACCATAAATCGGTGGATGTCCAGTTCGTGTCCGACAAACCAGACAAAAGTGAATTTGTGTCATCTACGTGGCGGATACGTGAAAGTCATCGTATCACCCAGTCACTGTGCTGTGCAAGCTTTTCCTTGTCTAATACAACTCCGGTAGACTATCTTTCAAAATATTTGTTGTAAAACTCTTCTACTCGTCTTATTTCCAGGGTGCTAATTAAGAGGTGTACGTGTAGGGGTAATGACAGAGTAAGTCACACGATAGCTTCTGGAAAAGCACACAGTGGTTAGGCCTAATGCATGGTTTTGGCAGGTATTCACAGCATGACATCTCCCAGCCAAGGCTCTGCGGGCGACAAGATAAGCAGAAGGTCCAACAGGTCAAATGGTTTTTTTGTTTTTTCTTTAAATAAAACCAGTTAACATATTAGTTTTTTAAAATGCAGTTTTCAGACTAGCATAGCCTAAATGTTGTGTTTAGGGAACATTTAGTGTGATATTGAAGTCTGTAGAGTTCTGCTGTAACCTTAGTTTCACCACAGACAGAGAAACATTGAGGTTTGCAATACTTTGAGCCAGCCACACGTCATTAAACCCAAAATTGCAAAGCAAATCGGCGTGATCTCGTACACCAAGTTTTCTTATTGGGATAAAGATATACATCATTTAACATTATGTCATACATCTGCTTTGACAGAGTGTGGTCGTCAAGAAATAACAATTTTGTCCAAAACTTAAACCATAATGACCATAGTAATAGACTGAAATGAATAAAGTCAAATTTAATTCACAGTGCACATGATTCTTCATTTATAGGCAAATCACAATCAGATGTTGCCAATGTTTGTTGATGAGGACAAATATAGACATATTTTTTATTGATGGTTACACCCCTCTATACATCATCACATGTGTTTGTGGATTTTTGAACACACCTGCATACTAAGCAGGATGTGTGCAGTATCCCAGTGTAAAAGATTGAATCATGATACAGATTTGTGGTCTGTCGGACCATCCTTAAAAATGTCCTTGTTGGGCGTAACCCGACCCTATGATTTCTTTCCTTTTATTCTGTCCAAAATGGAAAATATGGTGATTTTAAAGAGATTCATAATAACACCGAGTGAAAAATAAAACATAAAATTCCCAATAGGAAGGTTATGCCCAACAAACATATTTTTAAGGGTGGCCTCATATATGCACATTTAGTGTGTAGTATATTCACACAATAGCCAGTCTGAGTCTGTATAAAGGCCCATGTAGATGCATGTATGTGATTATAAGACTTCATGGCTCATAACCCACCATTTACAGGTACATTACCAATATTTACCTGCCGTGCTATGTTCGTTGAGCAGCTAATGAGTTGCCTCGGTCAGCCATGTCGTAGTTGCACACTGTCAACACTTTTGTTTGCCCCTGTGGTTCATTTACCTGGACAAACACTCACATGTAATATGATCTGATGGGCCTAATAAAGCCTGGCATGGCAATGGCTCTAGCCTACAGGTGCAATACTAAACCAGGGGTGTGGCGAGTGTATAATCTGGGTACAGCGTGTCATTGGGCTGCCCTTGGGGCGCTCAGGACGTTGATGTGTCACAAGAATGTACGGAAAACTCTGCTGACACTCTTTGTACATGTTGTAACTTCAAACACTGTTCAAGCAACCTTGAAACTTTTTCTGGAAAAAAAATGCTTTTAAGGGGCAAATAAAGGTCAGAATTTTATTTTGGGGGCTGAAACTTCCCTGTATCATCTTGTCTTCCGAAACTACTTCAGATCACTTCAAGTAAACGTTGTTTGTTTGGGAGAGAATCCTATCCTGAGCAACTTTCAGGGCGATTCTTAATGCACATGTATAATTTGATATTGGAGACAAAACTACATTGGTTGAATTGGCCACTTTCATGGTTTAACAAAAACTATAAGTTACACAATCTACACAGAATAATTCCTTCAGAATATGCTTGAATAAACACCTTACAAACATACAAAAGGTTGAAGAATTACAATACTCTGTCTTGTGTTTTACTTTTTACCTTTTTGACTTTAATCACATCTTTGTTCTATCTTCAGGTGAGATGAGTGTTAGTGTGGACGTTGATGAGGTGTACCCAAGAACAAAACGGAAACCTCCACCTTGCACCTGTCAGCAGGTAGAGGAACAGATGCTACAGATGGCAAAAAACGCTTACAAGAATATCCGTCGTCGTGACGACACACCAGCCTCTTTTGAACAGTTCAAGAAGGAGCTAGGTCAAACAAACACAATTATCAAAGACTCCATGGAGATCATGCACACGCTCAAAATTCTTTGCCGACATGGTGATATCGAAGATGTTTCTTTTGGCAGCGTGAAATTTACATTGCGCTTCACATCGGTGAAGAAATTGACAAACTTGTGGCGGATGTTTCGTTCTGGAAAATTATTGGACATTTTTCAAAATGGTCTTGTAACAAAGACATTACTTAGGAGGTGCCGTGCGAAAAACATTCGTCTGGGCGTGAGGATTGAAGAGGGAGAATATTTACAGTGCTTAAGAGAATTAGGTAAGTTTTCTATAGATCTGTATAATTCAGAAAATATCATGCTGAGTATATTTGTGGTGTCCTTGTAGTGTCCTTGTGGTGTCCTTGTAGTGTCCTTGTGGTGTCCTTGTAGTGTTATATCATCAAATATTGAACAGTGATGTGTGAGATTTTGGTGTCAGAAGTGGGATTTTCATGTATATTTGTAAAACTACATATACATATACATGTACGTGTATTAGTACTTACACCACTGTCATGACTGTCAGCTCATAATAATTTTCAGTCTCTTCAAGACGGGTTTAGGAAAATGCTCACTTTAATACCATGGGTATGGTGAAAGCAAAACAGTTTCTTCCTGACCACTTGTTTAAATATCTGAAATCCTCGTGGCAAAATATTAAAATAAATCCCACTGTCATCAGCCGTTTTTGTGGCCTCAAGAAAATATTAATTCAGGTAGATGTGTCCTACAATGAAAAATGGTTTACTTCTGTTTTAATAACTTCTGGAGCACTGGCCAAAAAAATTCAAACCAAATAGTGCTCATCAGTATGGATGGCAGCTCAGTCATATCTTTCTTGTACATGTGTGTGTTTGGTGTTGACAGCGGGAGATGTGCGCAGGGCCGGCCAATCATCTGTCAGCAAGTATAGCCGTGTAGCAGAACTGCAGGAGAACATTATCCCACAGGAAAATCTCTCGCCTCAGGTGAGTCATGTGTAAACGTTCATGGCCTATAATTTCATCCAAATAAGTGCATTTTGGAGAAAATAAATGTCTTAAAATATAACTTTTTGATCAATCAAAAGTCGCTCCATAACTGACCTTTTCCATGCAGACAGACAGGCAAACAAATAAACGACAGCAGTATATAACCTCCTTGGTGGAAGTACCTGTACTGTAATTCTTGAACCTTTTCGCACCAAGGTGTTTATTGAAACGTATTCTGAGAATATTATTCTGGGTAGACTGATAAAATTATATTTTGTGTGAAGTAATTTTGTCTCCGAAGGCAAATTAAAAAGTTGCAGAAATGTTATAGAGAGTAGCTATAACAGGGTGATAGCAGGCAAATGGTCACATGTAACTGGTAACATACAACCTCTTCTCAGTTTACCTCAGCCAGGGTTTTATTCTAACTATTCAAGTAAATGCGTGTATAGTAGCAAAATCACACGCCCCCTAGCACCATGGCTAAAGCAGAATTAGGTAAAAAAAAATGTGCAGTGATGTTAATTGCAATTTCTGAGACGTCACTGGTGTCGAATGCCTTCCAGTGCTGTGTTGTCATCACATTTAATATACAGTCACATTAAAACAATGAACACGAACAAGGCATCAGGGATGCTAAGTTCACCAGTAGAATCCTGGTTTATGCAGGAATACATCATAACTGAGACGTACAGGATAGAGAGAAAGACCAAAGCATTGACGACAGAGTGATAGCTGGCAGATTGTCACACTGGTGAAATACGGCCTCGTGTCAATTACCTGTCAGGGTTTTATTCTAACTGTTCACGTAAATACATAAATAGCAATTTACCCATCCCCTAGCACCATGGCTTAAGCAGAATTAGGTAAAAAAATATGCAGTGATGGTAATCGCAATTTATGAGACGTCACTGGTCTAGAATTACTCAAAATGCTGTGTTGTCATCACATTAAACATACAGTCACATTAAAACAATGCAAAGGTACCAGGCTTCGGGGATGCTTAGTCCATCATCAGAATCCTGGTTTATGCAGGAATACAACATAATTAAGATGTACAGCATAGTAAGACCAGAGCAACGACGACATAGTGATAGCTGGCAAATGGTCACACATACACAGTGAAACATGGCCTCTTCGCAGTTTACCTCATTCATCCTAGATGTTCATGTAAATGCATGAATGGTAGCTATCTGAAAAGAAGATAAAGGGAGTGATTGCCAGCTTCAGTCATCTTTTACTTCTGGCCAAATTTAAGGCTAAGGTGGGTTCATACCCTACATGACCCAACATTGCTTTGATAGTTTTTGCACTCCCCCCCCCTGGGTTGACTTACCAACATTGTTGTGATAGTTTTTGCCCCCCAATGTTAACTTACCAACATTGTTGTGATAGTTTTTGCCTCCCAGAGTTGACTTCCCAACATTGTTGTGATAGTTTTTGCCCCCCAGAGTTGACTACCAACATTGTTGTGATAGTTTTTGCCCCCCAGAGTTGACTTCCCAACAATGTTGTGATAGTTTTTGCCCCCCCAGAGTTGACTTCCCAACATTGTTGTGATAGTTTTTACCCCCCAGAGTTGACTTCCCAACATTGTTGTGATAGTTTTTGCCCCCCAAAGTTGACTTCCCAACAATGTTGTGATAGTTTTTGCCCCCCAGAGTTGACTTCCCAACATTGTTGTGATAGTTTTTGCCCCCCCCCCCAGAGTTGACTTACCGACATTGTTGTGATAGTTTTTGCCCCCAGAGTTGACTTCCCAACATTGTTGTGATAGTTTTTGCCCCCCAGAGTTGACTTCCCAACAATGTTGTGATAGTTTTTGCCCCCCAGAGTTGACCTCCCAACATTGTTGTGATAGTTTTTGCCCCCCAAAGTTGACTTCCCAACAATGTTGTGATAGTTTTTGCCCCCCAGAGTTGACTTCCCAACATTGTTGTGATAGTTTTTGCCCCCCAGAGTTGACTTACCAACATTGTTGTGATAGTTTTTACCCCCCAGAGTTGACTTCCCAACATTGTTGTGATAGTTTTTCCCCCCAGAGTTGACTTCCCAACATTGTTGTGATAGTTTTTGCCCCCCCAGAGTTGACTTCCCAACATTGTTGTGATAGTTTTTACCCCCCCCCCCCCCCAGAGTTGACTTCCCAACATTGTTGTGATAGTTTTTGCCCCCCAAAGTTGACTTCCCAACATTGCTTTGATAGTTCTTGCCCCCCAGAGTTGACTTCCCAACAATGTTGTGATAGTTGACTTTGGAACATTGATACATACATGTATATGTACATGAGCTGCAAATGTACCTGCACATTTAATCTGTTACAATAGTTCTGTAATACTTAGATATTAATAATAATAATGTTGATACATCACCACATAAATGGAAATGGTTTCAACCAGCTTTCCACCCACTTTGCGTGGATCTTTGTCATTAACCTTTTGCATTTTAATCCGTGGCGATGCCTTAGCTTCATTGTTGTTATTGTTGTTGTTGTTATTATTGAACCCAGGTATTAGTCTACACATGTACATCGCCATATTTATGAAAAAAACTTGTCAGACATATTATTACATGCATTTTTGTTTTTATTGCAAAATCGACATACATGTATACATACTAATATGATTTTGGTGTTATGACCCTGATGATTGTGTGTACACTGAGCATTTTTCCTCATACACCTGTACATGCCCACCTGTCTATTCTTGACATGGATTTGCAATCATTGATTTCACTCTATACAAGCATTGTTCCCTAACCATACATCAGAATCTAGATGTGCATTTCTGGACACGTCTGGCTGTACAAATACATGTAATATTGTTTTCTCGTTGATCCATGCCAATCAAGAAGAGATGAGCAAACATACACAAATGTATAGCATGTATCAGCTAAGACTCTGGCCCTTGGGTTCCATGGAGACCTTTCAAATTGTCTCCGGCATTTAGGAGGTCACCAGCATTGTTCTAGGTCGCCAGCTCAATACAGACAACTTCCATTGCCAGGAATCTACACGTGTCAAACGCACAAGTACAAGTATTAACACAGAAAACGGTTCCCAAGACAACTTTTGTGGCAAACCTGACATGCGATTGTTGAAGGCCTGGTCTTGTACAGGAGTGCTTGAATGTATTTTCGCGTTGAGTAAAGTAGTACTCAGGATGTGCAGTTCCATTAGCGGATTTTACATTATCAGTTTTTCTTTTTTTTGTGTTCATATCTGCTGCAGTAGTTTTGTCCTATGGTTTGTTTTTTGATCTCTGCTTTCACATACATGTATATTTGAAATATGTTTAGATGCAGCAATTTCTTAAAATGCTCACATTTGAAATTATCACTGAGCAATGAAATACTTTTTTGACATATTTTGGTGTCCAACAAAAAATATTTCAAAAAGCTCCATGTTTAAGTGAAACACCAATTCCTCATGTTAGTACTGTCATGATTGTTGAGTTAAAAGATTTGACCGTCACCTTTTCATTACTCTGCCATCTTTCTACATCGGAAAATCCCATTTGTGTTACTAGTATGTTATAAAGTCAGAAATCGACTTTCAAAAATTTGCTTTCCACCAACAGAATTCTCGTGTAAGTAATTGTACAGTTAGAGCAGTACAATTTTTACCCAACAACTACCCACCCAATTCATTTGTACCACTGGTTGAACACATTTTACACAATGTCCACTTGCTTTGTGACATTTCATATGGAAAATCCATAAACTTGATTGTTCAGCAGCCTTTTGTTTGCTGGATGCGCGTCCATTTCCTTGCGACTTTCCGAACCTTTGTTGGTTCCTGTCCCCAGATTAAACCCGTATTGGAAATCTATCCAAGTTTTCTAAGCTTGGTCCGATACAGGGAACTTTTGTCCTGGGTTCTGTTGTTGTCTGATATTTCCTCCATGTTGATGTAGTCAAGTAGTTGTCAAAGGTCTGGGATCAGACACAGAAAACCTATACAGTAACATGCTCATGTAACCAGCTGTCAGGTGCTCTGAATTTAGAAGCACTGCAAAGTGACACAAGTGTTCAGAGTTCACCAGCATTACTGGAGGAGTGAAACAAAAAAAAAAAAATGACTGAAGCAAAAATGTGAACAAGAAAGCGAAATACATAGGGTTTGTGTGTACAGTGTTAATATAACAGAAACCAGGAAGTACAATGTACACACAACAGATGACATTCACTTTTGAAGTCCCTGCTCACTGTGTTTGTTGTGCCTGGGTGACAGTAAAGTGGTTGTGGGTGTCCCCGAGGCTGTTGTCGCAGACTTACACCTGTGTTTGTGGTGCCTGGGTGACAGTAAAGTGGTTAGGGGTGTCCCCGAGGCTGTTGTCGCAGACTTACACCTGTGTTTGTGGTGCCTGGGTGATAGTAAAGTGGTTAGGGGTGTCCCCGAGGCTGTTGTCACAGACTTACACGTGTGTTTGTGGTGCCTGGGTGACAGTAAAGTGGTTGTGAGTGTCCCCAAGGCTGTTGTCGCAGACTTACACGTGTGTTTGCGATGCCTGGGTGACAGTAAAGTGGTTGTGGGTGGCCCCGAGGCTGTTGTCGCAGACTTACACGTGTGTTTGTGGTACCTGGGGTGACAGTAAAGTGGTTATGGGTGTCCCCGAAGCTGCTGTCACAGACTTACACGTGTGTTTGTGGTGCCTGGGTGACAGTAAAGTGGTTATGGGTGTCCCTGAGGCTGTTGTCGCAGACTTAAACCTGTGTTTGTGGTGCCTGGGTGACAGTAAAGTAGTTGTGGGTGTCCCAGAGGCTGTTGTCGCAGACTTACACCTGTGTTTGTGGTGCCTGGGTGACAGTAAAGTGGTTATGGGTGTCCCTGAGGCTGTTGTCGCAGACTTACACCTGTGTTTGTGGTGCCTGGGTGACAGTAAAGTGGTTGTGGGTGGCCCCGAGGCTGTTGTCGCAGACTTACACGTGTGTTTGTGGTACCTGGGGTGACAGTAAAGTGGTTATGGGTGTCCCCGAAGCTGCTGTCACAGACTTACACGTGTGTTTGTGGTGCCTGGGTGACAGTAAAGTGGTTATGGGTGTCCCTGAGGCTGTTGTCGCAGACTTACACGTGTGTTTGTGGTGCCTGGGTGACAGTAAAGGGGTTGTGGGTGTCCCCGAGGCTGTTGTCGCAGACTTACACCTGTGTTTATGGATAACCACACCATCCACCAATATGGCGTTCAAATCGGCCATCTTAATACAAAAGACCCCATGGTTTACCTCAGGCTGTCTTATTTCCAGCACATATCAAACTGACAACCAAGTGAAAAAAAAAACTTGAGGATGGCATTAAACAAATAAATAAATAAACTTTTTTGAATTTTGATATTCATAAAATTTGAAACACTACATCATTTGATAAACCTCCATTATGTTTAACTCTTGTGTCAAGGTTTGTAAGGTTCAATAATATTGTATGGAAGAATGTCGTGTGTTTGGTCTGAGAACTCTTATTGTCTTCTGTTCAATCTGTGTAAAACATGTTAGCAATAATTGCAGTCTAAAAAACTGCTTGAGGATATTCGTGTTTCCTCTCACCGTAATGCTGGATACGTATGTGAAACATATTTGAGTGTTTGCATGGGTCAAATATACAACTAAATACTAACTGCATGTTCCTTTTTATTATACAGATACCTGCAGACATGAGTGGTACAGGGTTACCTGATACGCCGACAGGTCGCCATGATCTCTCCTTGTCTGACTCAGGGCCTATGAGGGTCCTCAGAGACATGTAAGTATCTTGCCTAAGGGTCAAGTTTTACAGGAAAACACTTTGACTAAGCAGAAAGCACACCGGCACATTGACCACATGTACAGTACTAATATGAGGGACTGCTTCAGTGGCGTAATGGTGAGAACCTCTGCCTCAAAGCCTGAAGCCCTTGGACCAAACATACCAAAGACTACAGGAAACAGGACTGGATGCCCAGGTGTCAGTATAGTTTAACTGGATGGGGTGTCATGTCGGGTGTCTTCAGTATGATGCTTTAGTGGAGGCAGCACTTTGGCAGCATGAGCTCACTGAGTACACACCTACTGACTCCTACTTGTCTTATAACTGAAAAAATTGTGAAGTACGACCAGAAGCCCATTACCTAAAAGTATGCGACTTCCTTTAGCTCGTCTCCACAGTACTTTAAACTTTTCTTCCATCTTTAACACATTTTGTGACATATCTCTGCAGCCGTGTATTTTCTTCTCTGTATTGAGCAGCAAACAAGAAATGGTTGATGCATGTGTGGTTGTGTTGAAAGAGACTTTAAAAAATTACGACAACGGAGAGTTTTGTAAAAAGTTAACATTGTCTGTGACAGTAACTGTTTTATAGTTGCTTGGGTTCTAAAATAGCCAATGGGTTCTTAACTACACAGGAACAATGATTAACAAAATCATGGTTTTTAAATACAGAGTTTCGGTTCCAAGGTGTGGGCCAGTTCTTGTAGCAGCCGTTTAGATTTCCCATGATTCAGTTAACAATTTCCACCCAAGAAGTTGGCCTACTTCTCCAGCATGTGGCACGAGCTTCTTCAGATGATATATAAACATGTGTTATGTGCAGTGGAGACTAGCTATAGGGAAGTTGCATTCTGCTAGGCATAACAAACCCCTAGCATAATATACATGTACAAGGCAGATGCATTGTACCTAATGTATAATCTACCTAAATTTATGTGAAAGAAAGTTGTACATGTACTCACATTAGAAATGTTAGAATCCGCGGTTTTTGAGATTCCCCCTGATATTAGGAGGTTCTGTTATATCAAAAACGAGACATTCCCCCATGCTGGATTTGCTTTCACAAAGTGTTGTAAATCACTTTTTTGCAAATTTTAATGTAAATCACATCACCTTATGGCACAACAGTCTAGACAACATCATCTGTGGAACAGTGTAGACGAGAGCTTCTGTGCAACAGTCTAGACAACAGCTTCTCAGGAACTGTCTAGACAACATCTTCTGTGCAACAGTCTAGACACCAGTTTCTGTGCAACAGTCTAGACACCAGCTTCTGTGCAACAGTCTAGACACCAGCTTCTGTGCAACAGTCTAAACACCAGCTTCTGTGCAACAGTCTAGACAACAGCTTCTCAGGAACTGTCTAGACAACATCTTCTGTGCAACAGTCTAGACACCAGTTTCTGTGCAACAGTCTAGACACCAGCTTCTGTGCAACAGTCTAGACACCAGCTTCTGTGCAACAGTCTAAACACCAGCTTCTGTGCAACAGTCTAGACAACAGCATCTGTGGAACAGTGTAGACGAGAGCTTCTGTGCAACAGTCTAGAAACAGCTTCTCAAGAACTGTCTAGACAACATCTTCTGTGCAACAGTCTAGACAACAGCATCTGTGGAACAGTCTAGACACCAGCATCTGTGGAACAGTCTAGACGAGAACTTCTGTGCAACAGTCTAAACACCAGCTTCTGTGCAACAGTCTAGACGACAGCTTCTGTGGAACGGTCTAGACAACAGCGTCTGTGCAACAGCCCAGACAACAGCTTCTGCGAAACAGTGTAGACAACATCTTCTGTGCAACAGTCTAGACAAGAGCTTCTGTGCAACAGTGTAGACAACAGCTTCTGTGCAACAGTCTAGACAACACCTTCTGTGCAACAGTCTAGACAACACCTTCTGTGCAAAAAGCTATGAGAAATAGGACTTACAAAGTTTTTGAAAGTTTCCTGATTTTTTTAATGGCAAATGTTCCACAAGGTATTCGTTTTATTAAAAAAAAAACAGTTACAATGTTATTTATATGGCAGGTTTGTCTTCTACCAAACAGTTGGCCCTTGTCAAAATACTACTTGGTGCAAGACATTGTACTACTGCTTGTTCTCAAACTCGTTCTGTAAACTAAAATGATGGGAATAGGTACAACGTAGGAGGCTACACACACTTTCGGTAAACTTAAAATATGTCCACAAACACGTACGTATGTTTGAAAAAGGCGTATATGAAAAAAAAGGAATCTCCAGAGCACATTGATTTCTGCCGAGCGAAAAGGATTTCCTTCCTGTCGACCACCTTCCGTCAACCAGCGCTTGTCTTGTTGCCGTGGCGACAGCAGGTAGCGACCGAAGTGCTGCATTTGAGGATTATTGACAATTTTAGCTTATGACCATAATGGTTAGAAAGTCAATAAGTGTGGACTCAAAGTTTATTGATGACTCTAAATGTTGTATACGATCATCCAGCCAGCTTGAGAGGGTTTTACAACATGGGATTGGCAGAAATGCACTAAATTATCACAGGAGTTTTTTGTACGAGTCTGTGGTCAAGCTGTGCTGAATGAAGAATAGAAGCAGAATCGTTCGCACACAAGTACTAGGTGTGAAACACATTTTGTTCTGTAGAAGTAGGGAGGTACATGTAAATGGAAATGCATGTAATTTATATGCATAGTTTAGATGCAGGTATATGCAGGTGCATACATTCAGTCTGAGAAAAGGGTTTCCCAACCATGTGCCTGTATTCCTACACCAAAAAACAAGAAAACACACATGAAAGGTGTCTATGAAGAAAATCATTTTAACTCATCCTTTGTTGCTGTATTTAAAATGTTTTTCTCTGTCCTTATCTTTCCAGAAACAGAAATACTGCCAGCAGTCTGTCGGACATTATGACCATACCTAAGTCTGTGATGGTGAAGCAGTCGCCGAAGGTACGGCTGTCTCTGGATGCACCTTGTACCCCTCCCAAGCCACTAGTGTCTCGCCTGAGGTCCCACATGGCAGAGAACAGCTTACAGAGGAGACCAGCACACTCGTTTTAGTCTCGGTTTTACTGCATTTTTACTGATGTTTATAGGATATCATAATTTAAGGTGAATCTGGTTAGGATTCATGTGTCTCCTTTTTAATATCACATTTCATTGGTACTTCATGCATCATGACATCAAATCATCCAATCGTTGAAGAGTGAAGCATTCCAGTCACTACTCCATGTATTCCGTCCAGTCAACAGTCATGTCATAGCCATCATTTCCGTCTCCAACCCATCAGTTCTGACTTGGTTCTAATCTTGTGTGACTCTTTGATTGTCCACTCCCACTTTTATAGTCATGATCGTATGGTATAGTGTTTTAGCAGACAGCACCAATGCGGTCGCTGTGAGTTCAAGTCCAGCTCATGCTGGCTTCCTCTCCGCCCGTACGTGGGAAGGTCTGGCAGCAACCTGCAGATTGTCGTGGTTTTCCCCCTGGCTGTGCCCGGTTTCCACCCACCATAATGCTAGCTGCCATTGTATAAGTGAAATATTCTTGAGTACGGCGTAGAACACCAATCAAATAAATAAATAAAATTCAGCAGACATGGTTAATGGACATGCCTATTGGCAGGGATAGGATTTTTCCTTTCTGGTTGGAATCCTTCCTTTTTTGATTGGGATTTAACTTTAATAGAAGTGCTAAAAATGACAAAATTATGAGATAATTTCCTGTCTTTTTATCCCAGCATTTGTCTTATGACTTCATTTTGGGACATTTTCAAGGGGAATTTTTCATGCACAATGTCCGTGAATACTGTTTACAGGAAGAATGACCATTTATCGTTACATTACGGGGATAAATGTTCCCCTAGTAAAATGACCAATGTTCCCCCAGTAAAATGACCAATGGGGAAATTCACTTCAGCTGTCCTTTCTGTATAAAAATGTCAATTCATTATAAAAATGTTGAATGAGTTGATAATTCTTGTGTTCAGTGGCGAACTGGTAAGATATTCCCCCACCTGTAACAAAGTGGTTGAAAGCTGTGTTTTGTATTGTTTACCGATATGTTACACCTTAAGCTTACACGTACTCATAGAGGGTAACGCTATAACAGAAAATGACGTCTTTTTAATAACGTGATATGGACCCTTTTGTGAAGACGATCAGAGTTTCCTACTCCTGACACATTGAAAATTCCTAAGTGAACTTTTTTTTGCAAGTATTACCTATTGATTATCAATTGTGTATAAAAAACGTATGCAGTTTTTACCTGCAGCTGAAGTGAATGGACTCTTTATGCCATCTGCCTTGGTCTTTTATTTAAACTTTAGCTGTCTCAGAGCAACTTACTTTAAATTTCCATCAGTAAGCATGACATATAATTTATATACTATTTAAAGTTTTACATTAATTTTTAAACACATAATCCTGGTTCATTTCGAATTCATTTCTCTTCATCCTCATCTTCCCATTTTTATAAAATGGCAAGTTTTAATTTGAAAATTAAGAATTCTGGTAATTCTTCAGAACGGTGCTTGGAATTCTTTTTAATACATGTAGCAATTGCAAAATTCAGTATGTTTTAAATCTTCTGTTCATGTATGTATAATTACATGTATCTGTACATGTACCTGTACATGTATCTGTACATGTATCTGTACATGTACCTGTTTTTGACTCACACTTCATAGTTGCTCAATTTTTTCTGCAGTGTTACTGTATATCTACCATTTAACATTGAATATTTAAATGTTCTGCATTTAAAACATTAAAACAGACTTTGCCACATTGCCTACAAAAGGAGAGGACAACAGAAGACATTACAGTTTACATGGTAGAATGCACTTTTGATGGGAAATAATGGTGGGTAAGCATGGGTAGGATTATTCAATAATCACATGGGTAGGGTTATTCAATATTCACATGGGTAGGGTTATTCAGTATTCACATATTGTATTGTGGTGAAAAAAAGACATTGATTGTCTTCGCATTGTTGCAGTTTGTTCATATCCAATGAAGAGGTTGGTTTTCAGTGAAACGCGGAGATCTCCACATTTAGCACATTGTTAACTGAGGGCCTGATCGAGGGTAGCTTTGAATCCTGTATGTAGGGTTTGGGCATCACTATTTTGGGCACCCAAACAAACATTGATAATAGCAAGTCAAAATATTGGGTCATTCACTTGTTTTGATGAAACTAAAATGATGACCTTAATTGAGCCTAGGTCATCTCAAAAGATGACTTTAAAACGTGCAAATATTCATAATATCAGACACATTTTCACAATTTCAGATTTTTTGTTGTCATTTATACATTTTCATGTTGCGTTACACCAAGGTTTCTAATTAGAATGTATTATATTTCACAAATTCATATTACATTGGATGACTTCAGTTCTTGTCGAGGTTGGCACAGTAAAGAGCTCAAAATGTTAAACATTTTGACCCCTAAAGTCTTTAATATATCCAAAATAATTTGATGTTGATGTGTGGAATTACTCTAGAGCGGATTTATGTGGTAATTTTTATATGTATATGTAGGTAACAATATTGTCCTGTATTTTGTCTCGCAGAGAAACTAACTGAATTCTAGAATGTCAGTAGGGGTGCCCAGACTTTTATCCAAACCAGTCCCTCAAACTTAGTTTGTTTCTGAACAGTGATGTTTAAAAGGACAAAAACTTTTCATCAATTGTACTGTATATTGAATTGCAAATTGTTTGTTCCACAAAGTTTAGACATTATCACAAGTGTTTAGAAACATGTTTCTATCAAGTGTTTGTTCCCTGTGAAAAAGAAAGTCTATAGGTTTGTTTGTAATCAGTGTTTACAAAGTCGTTTGTGTTAAGTGGTTTGAAGTTTGAAAAGTCTTGTTCAAAGTGTTACTATAATGTTTGCAGTGTAAGTTTGAAATGGTCCCCCAGATTTTTATCTGCATGTTAATCAGAAGTGGTCCCGGAACGTTTCGATGGAACTGTTTGTTGCACAAACTTTTAGAATGTAAAGTAAGAAATCACATCTTTTTATTTCTGTTGAACATGTTGGTAAATGATTGTTATATTATGAAATCTTGTTGATGAAATTAACTTTATTTAGCGGAATCGTGTAGAGTTTAAAGTTTTCCTTGGCTTTCCGTGGGTGGTTCCATTCCAGTGCTCAGGGGTGATTGAGGCCTTCCCATTGGAAAAAATGTTGCTATAGTTACGATAGGTGCAGATGCTGTTAAGGTTAACGGCATGAATGTGTTTTTCAAATAGAACATTCCACCTTCTCTTCATGTGCATCTTAAACTTCCGTGCGAAAAACAGGAATCAATTTTTTCTTAAATTTCATGAAGGACAGCCTAGCCTGTCCTTGCCATATTATTCGTTTGAGACTGGTTGTACAGTTAGAAGTAGGTGAAATTCAAGTTCATTCCGCTACAACACTACACGGACCACACCGTCTGTCTGGGATTTAACTATAAGTTCCACTTGGAAGGACTTATCTTTCTGGGGTCCGTCTTACGAAGCAATCGCATCAAACGACAGGCGTAACGTCTGTGAAAACCTACCTCACTATGGTAAATGCGCTTGACGTAGCGTTGCGACATTACGCAAACTTCAGAGGTTAGTTAAGAGTGTATGTTTGATCGAACCAGATATTCTGCATGTTTCTGTAAAATGTCAGTGAAATGCGGAACATTTCTCTCTCGGTGTGAAATTGTTAACCTGTACTCTGTGGTGTTACATTTGAAACATCTGTCCTTCAGTGTTGTCCTTGAAATCGTTATAGATCTGTAACCACGCAACAGGAATTCCCGCTGACAAATGATTTAAGACACCAGCTAGAATCGTTTCGCAATTCCTTGGTGTCCAGGTATCAAAATGCTATAATCTCTAAGCATGCATTCAAAGTGCTGTCTTCGGGGGGAATCCTATTTTTGTCACCTGTAAAAAAAACAGAATATTGTGACTCTGAATTGAATCATTTTGCATATAAAATCTTTATCAGATTGATCGAATAAAAGTGCCTATTATACATATATATAATATCTTATTCTTGTGTCACGTGTTTTTTCCTTGAAAATCCAGTATAATTGGTTACATACCTGGCCAAATAGAGATTGAAACCAACGTCACACTCGTGTTTCTTCATACATATTACATATTTATCGTCTAAAACTTTGTTTTAATCACAGCCAATTGATCCCTTTTCGACCACGGCATTATATGTGGCGGATTGTCGGGTACATGTGGACCTAGTGTGACAGGCGGTAGTTTACTCCTGGCTGTATCTGCTGTTTCCTGCTCCAGTATAAGAAAAGACCTACAGCATGGATAGTAAAACCAGAGCAGCGACGAGAGTACAATACTTGGCAAACGGTCACACGTAACCGGTGAAATGCAGCCTCTTGTCAATTTAACTTAAGGTTTATAACTATCCAAACCGCCGCCATACACTCAAAAAATTAATCTGTTAAATTGAACAGAAAGTCTTGTCTGAGTAATGCTAGAATGTGTTCTATTATTGCAGCAGATTATTCTGTTACATATAACACACATATTCTATTATTTCTACATAAAGATTCTATTACGACTAACAGGATATTATATGTTAAATGTGACACATTTTTGTGGTGACTAACAGGATATTATATGTTAAATGTGACACATTTTTGTGGTGACTAACAGGATATTATATGTTAAATGTGACACATTTTTGTGGTGACTAACAGGATATTATATGTTAAATGTGACACATTTTTGTGTTACAATAACAGAATACAATCTAACATCACTCAGATTTTCTGTTAAATTTAACAAAATAATTTTTTTAGTGTATATTGGTGTAAAATTCTTAACCATGGCGTTAAACACTAAAGTCAAGTAACCAAAACACTTTGAATCGATGTTTGCGACATTTTTCTGTGACTTCGGAAAGTTGAAAGTTAGATATATATGTAATATATTGCTCCAAATTCGGAAGGTCCAAATTCTGTACTCCTTGCTCCGTGCAGTTCTTTGTTCTTGTAGAGCTACAAAGGGAATTCGGAGTTTTAATAAGTCGTGGCATGATATTCATTGCAATTAGTTTATAGCGTGTCTCATTTGGGGCCTTCGTAGCCGACTTGTTAGAGTGCTAGCGCAGTCTAATGACCCAGAAGCCTCTCACCAGTGCGGTCGCTGTGAGTTCGAGTCCAGCTCATGCTGGCTTCCTCTCCGTTCATACTTGGGAAGGTCTTACAGCAACTAACGGAAGCTTTTCCCGCATGCTCTTCCTGGTTTCTTAATTCCCACCATACAGTGGTGGCTAAAAAGTTAAATATTCTGGAATATACGGCGCCAAACAAATAAACTACATACTATGCTTCACCTATACTTGACTGTACAACACACGCACGGACCCTCAGAATCGTGTGCTGGAATGCAACTGATAGAGCTATACAATACATTGGGAATAAATTCAGCGTGAAACCTATTTCTGATGTACAAGCACTTTAGCCAATAATACCTTCATTGCGTGTTGAATCTATACAGCTCAATTGCTTTCAAAGACATGGACTCAAGTCTTCGCTACATCAACCAATGATTCCGACGACCGTTTTCGTGATCAAACATACATGAATAATGACAGAGCAATTTAGTCGATGACAGCAACATCTATACAACTTCTAATGACATAAACAATGGACACGCTCTGTATAGAAGAATGTTCGATCGCACAGCCTGCCTGCCACCGCTACATGGTATGTGTATATGCTGATGACTTGACGCTGGCGCTTACAGCCCTGGTCGCCATGATCTTTGTAGCGTGCATCCGTCTACACACATGTAGCCCAGACAGTACACTCAGAAAATTAATATAAAGGATCGACAAACCTCAAACTTATGTTCCGGTCTGTTGGAGTTTACTAGCCATCTAACAACATGGCATAGATACTGAGCTCTCTGTGTGGATGTGGAAGTTTATCAGTCTCTTGCCAAAGGCGAGAGGTTTATTCCATTCACTCCGCGGCGCGGCTTCCTCCGTGCACCCAGGGCTTGCATGGCGGCCGTCGTATATACGTGAAACATTCCTCATTTCGATCAGTGATCAGGGAAATCAATCAGTCAGCTGCTGGACAGGACATTCAGGTCCAGCCAAAGTGTTGAGAGCAAACAGTAGTTTGCAACTTGCCACAATTCTTATTATAATAATAAAATTATTAATTGAGCGTATAGCATGATATAACAATCCCAAAACAAAATCAATCATTCGGCTTTTGGTCTTTTTACGATAAAACATTTACTAGTCGTACCACTTTATACTATCGATGCAGTCTGCCAACCGTCCTAAACAGATGCACGCATACATGTGTTTAGCCGATTTCTCCTACAGAGGCTCAACCTTCGCCTACATGCTTTTATCGATGGTTAATGAACTGAATGTAACAAGACATCATTTTTATGTTACAGTGCTTGTGTTCTGCCTGTGTTATGTATGGGCACATCAACATACGCACCGCAAAATGCACTCAAAAAATTAATCTGTTAATAACGACAGAAAGTCTGTTGTCTGAGTGATGCTAAAATGTATAGTTTTTGCAGCAGATTACTAGTATTTTGTTAAATATAACACGCATATCCTATTAATTTAACATAAAGATTCTATTAGATTAACTAGACATTATGTTGGATGTGACCAAATACTGAGTTATAACAACAGAATACATTCTAAAATCAGTCAGAAAACTTTCGGTTAAAATCAACAGATTAATTTTTTGAGTGTGTGACATATACCCTATACAACGCACAAGTAAAAACAAAGTAGTACCTACAGTTTACACTGCTTTATGAAAAAAAGCATGAATGAGGATGGGAGGATTCTTTAGAGTACATTATTGTACAGAAACGCTGTGTAGGTCTATATCACTGCGCCTTGCTAGCTATCCATAAAAAAGGATCGTCCACGAAGATTAATTTATTTATTTATTTGATTGGTGTTTTACAAAACCTGTAGATACATTACACTGACACAGAACGGATTGTATTTATCTTCTATTGGTATTGATTGATTGATTGATTGATTGATTTGGTTAGTGTTTTACGCCGTACTCAAGAATATTTCACTTAGACGACGGCGGCCAGCATTATGATGGGAGGAAACCGGGCAGAGCCCGGGGGAAACCCACGACCATCCGCTGGTTGCTGCAAGACCTTTCCACGTGCGGCCGGAGAGGAAGACAGTATGAGCTGGACTTGAACTCACAGCGACCGCATTGGTGAGAGACTCCTGGGTCATTACGCTGCGCTAGCGCGCTAACCGACTGAGCCACGGAGGCCCCTCGAAGATAATTAAGACAACGTGTGGAACATTAAATGGTCATCATATGATGAGTCATCAGCAACTTCTACTTCGAATCACCTTGCGAATACCCTTCCATTCTGTTGGCGTTTTGTACTATAGGCGTTTCTGTACGGTTAAACTATTGAAATAAATAATATGGCATACGGCGTTATATATTAATTCACAATGGTCGATGCAATTCTATAAACTATTTCTGATACTAGTAACACAAGATAACACAGGGATCCCTTTGTATACAAGGACAAAGGCGTGTAGCACGTCTGTCATTATATACAGCGCTATAGAAAGAATGCCTCTTGCATGTGTTTATATGAAAAACTTGAGCAAATACAATCATGAGACTGAGCGTTTCTTTAATGTCTTTTAAACCCAACTGTATATATCTTTTGTTTTTAACTTGCTCCCTTATTGCAAGTTATAATTTCCAGACTGAATGGAAGTTGACGACAAAGAATATATACGATGCAGCATTTTAGCTGCATAACAGCTCCACACAAAGCCAATAATCTATGATTTTCTCCGATAATACACTTGGACGGCCACTTCGACATATCCGTCCCATGATGCTAATGTTGATTGCTTGTCAAGTTGATGGATACTACAACAATGACGCGGATCCAGCATCAAACGCTCCTCGGCCTTTTCCAGGCTTATCTGCGTCTTCCAGAACATCCGGGCTCTTATCAATTGGACAGATGAAAAGTGATGGTGGATGTAGAATCTCTGTCGACCCAGTCGTCGACCGTTTGAGCTCCTTGAACTCCATGCAATGCTCCGCGCTCCAACTTCGATCCAGGGAATCTTTGTCATCACGTGATATGTTCGTCACACAAGGGAACAGTCCCGTACTCCTCCTCCCACATGTTTGGGGCATAGGACAGATACCAGATCGATGCCATCCATTGTTCACACTGAGCAATAAGTCAGGTCGTATATACATTTCTGTACTGATACTATGACTGCATGCAAATGTCGTGGTTCTAGATATAAGGTACATGTATTTAGAAATTTCACGTATACGACGGTGGGCAGCATTATGGTGGAAGGACACAAGGCCCCGGGATCAAGAAGCGATCTTAGTCTCAGGTCAAAATTTTAATCATTAAATTTAATATGTTCTTTTTCGTTATATTTTGGCTGAAATTTATTGTACAATAACTTACTCAGAATTTTATGTAGTCGAGCAATATTTTGACCTTGTTACATCAGAAATAACACGGGACCTCTGTGGCTCAGTTGGTTAGCGCGCTAGCGCAGCGTAATGATCCAGAAGCCTCTCACCAATGCGGTCGCTGTGAGTTCAAGTCCAGCTCATGCTGGCTTCCTCTCCGGCCGTAAGTGGGAAGGTCTTGCAGCAACCTGCGGATGGTCGTGGGTTTCCCCCGGGCTCTGCCCGGTTTCCTCCTACCATAATGCTGGCCGCCGTCGTCTAAGTGAAATATTCTTGAGTACGGCGTAAAACACCTATCAAATAAATAAATCAGAAATAACAATTATGAAGTGATCTGAAATGTTGACTTAGTCTAAGATCGCTTCGTGATCCCGGGGCTAGGTAGAGCCTTGAGGCAACCCACTGCATGACAGACATTCCCAGAATTGCCTACATAATAGTGGCTACACTCTACATACCTATCGCTGTGAGTTTCCGACGGTGTGAAAACAATTCGATGAATTTGATCGATACATTAATTCAATGATTCATTCATTGTGGCCCCTTTGTCAGTACATGAATATACACAACCTGATTAAGATCGATCTGTTTTGATTCTAGACCAGTGACGTATAATACGATGTGAGTAACATCACTACGTTCACTGTCTTTTAACCTAATTCTGTTTAGAGACCTAAGTCATGGTGTTTGCGGGAGGGGTGTAATTCGCTATCATTTAATTTATAATAAACCCTAACTGAAAAGTTAGTTTAGAAATTGGCCTTGTGAGGTAAATCGAGAAGAGGTCAGATTTCACCGGTATATATAACGCGTAAACATTTGTCAACTATACCACATTGTCTCATTGTCTCATTGTCTCACTGCTCTTGTTTTACTCCCTATGCTGTAAGTGGTTTATCGTATTGGTTTCACTTCAGTCTTCCTCTCAAAAATTAATCTGTTAATTTTAACAGAAATCTTGTTGTCTGAGTGACGCTCGAATGTATTCTGCTATTGCAACAAATTATTCTGTTCAATATAACCCACATAATCTATGAATTCAACATAAATATTCTATTAGACTATAATATATAACCCACATATTCTATTAATTCAACATAAATATTCTGTTAGACTAACAGGATATTATGTTGAATATGACACTGTATTATGTTATAATAACAGAACACATCCTAGTTTCAATCAGACAACAGACTTTATTAAAATTAACAGATTACTTTTTTGAGTGTAATAGCGTATCATTGCGGATACATCGATGTGACTGACTCAGTAGTGCTTGTTGTGTCTTCATCTCTGACATTTCACATAGCCATCTTGCTTCCCCATATAAAAGGAATTCATGCATGTGAAGAATACGGCCATGCCCTCACCAGTTTCAAATTTGAATCCCACAATCACGCATTTGATTGGTCACACCCGAACACAAGGAAACTTACATCTTTTCAATAAAACGGACAACCTATAGTTTTCGAATTTTGCAGATGTCTATCTTTATACCGACAAATATCTTATGAATGTGGGTCCTATGCAAATCAAACGAGTAGATTCATTGACTTATACCACCATAAACGTGTGGAAATCTGGTCAAAATGTCCATCGAAACAGCACATGCATGCCCAGCAAATACCTTGATGTTTTAACTGAATTTCTTTGCAGTATGTGGGCACCCAACATATATTTGTATAGAGATTGTGGCGTATCGCTGACGAAAAAAATGCAATGTTGGTAAGAACTATGAAATTTGATAAAGTTTGCTGAATATAAGCTACAAATTAAAGGACTTGTAATTAGAGGAGTAACATAAATAGTATAACTATTTGCCAGAATGACACATTATTTTCATCCTGTTTTAATTTATTCGCTTTGAACATTTTCATCATTCTTTCCATCATCATTGAAAACTGTCTACTGCTGCTCCCTGCATGATTCCGTCCAAATTTTTCACTTCATATAGGTTCTTAGTTTTTTGTTGGCTTTTGTTGGAGGTTGTTTTTGAAACTGGTCTTTCAATTTTCAACGGATATACCTTGTCGGCTGGATCGATCCGTGTAACCGACTGTAAGCTCGTGCGATTCAAATTTGCAATTATGACACCTATATGACGTCACCCCCCCCCCAACAATAACGAAGACTCTTTCTAATATATATATATATATATATATATATATATATATATATATATATATATATATATACACATATATATACACATATATATATACATGTATATATATACATAGGTGTTTGATGGAATATCCGTAACACACCATAGTTTTTGTAGTAATAACTTGTGAAGTTGATTAAAGTCGTTACTCAATTTTATCACAAATAATCCATCAAATACGTTACAATGTGAGATAAGTATTCATGCACGAAAATACAAGGACCCTTCAGTGTATTGCTATACTTGAAACTGTCCCCCTTGACGTAAAGGTGATGTAAAAGGAAGCAATTGCCGTCTACAAGCGTTTCAGAAAACCCGCTTTCGGCATATTCATCTGGTCTCAAAATACTGCCCGAAAAATTCTAGAGTATGGTGTAAAACGCCAGCGAAAAAAATTACTAGCAATTTATTATTAAATAAGGTATTTATGTATACGGTTTAGGACAAGTCTTCCCTCAAGACGAACACTGCTAATAATGGACCGCTATATCAATGGCAATACGGTAAATCTGGACATTTTATGTGTAAATGTTGAACAGCCGGCTTAACCAATCTTATATAATAGGCCCAGCCAATTTAGTCATTATTCACGCTGTTCCCCGCGTGTAAAACCTACACGCTGTGTCACCATCCATTACCCGTTCCTGTTAAGTGATTCTGCTTTTAGTAGCACCCTTTGTTTGCCCGACATACATTTCCGTTGGCTGTGTACAGGGTGTTGCTGTCAGTTGTGTAATATCGCCAATAAAGCATGTAATAGAGAATTGCAGAACCATGAAGTGCTGTTAGACGCCGATCGACCTGTGTCACACAAAGGAGGCATAGATATCGAATTCCTCAAATTCAAGCTTTTATCATTAATGGTGATAAAGGGTGTATGACTTCGCGTAGTCTGACAGCGTGCAAATGAGATCAAACATATATAGCTTTGCACGCATGTAGAAAAGGCCTAGATCCTGAAGTGTGAGGAATGATAGGCCTATACAGCTTTGCATGGAAGTAGTAGGCCTATAGGCCTAGATCATGAAGCTGCAAGGAATGATTGGCTTACAGCTTTGCACGCATGTAGAAAAGGCCTAGATCCTGAGGTGTGAGGAATGATAGGCCTATACAGCTTTGCATGGACGTAGAATAGGCCTAGATCATGAAGTGTAAGGAATGATTGGCCTACAGCTTTGCACGCATGTAGAAAAGGCCTAGATCCTGAGGTGTGAGGAATGATAGGCCTATACAGCTTTGCATGGACGTAGAATAGGCCTAGATCATGAAGTGTAAGGAATGATAGACATATAGCTTTGCATGCATGTAAGAATATACCTAGATAAGGCAGCTGCAAGGAATGATACCATCCTATACCATTAAATCATTCATAAATAGTCTTCCCTGCATGAGGTATGGTGACCAACTGCATGTAGAAATTAACCAGTTTTCCCGGAAAAGTGGTCCGGTGGCAAAAAATTTACGCGCTTACACAGACATCCATGTGTCCCAACCGTCAGCTAGGCCTCTTTAGTGTAGGTCAATCACCGTAAAACCAAATAAATCACAAAACAACAATTCCGTATTTCATCCGTCAACCAAAATTGACGTTCCAGGTCTATCATCGCCAGGTCAACTTCCTATACAAGGTTCAACACATAACACTAAACAAGAAAATACCGGTAGTATATATAAAGTACCGGTAGTATATATAAAGTACCGTTAGTATATATAAAGTGCCGTTAGTATATATAAGGTACGGTTGGTATATATAAATACCGTTAGTATATATATAAGGTACCGATAGTATATATAAAGTACCGTTAGTATATATAAAGTACCGGCATTACATATAAATACCGGTAGTATATATATAAGGTACCGGTAGTATATATATAAGGTACCGGTAGTATATATATAAGGTACCGGTAGTATATATAAAGTACCGGTGGTATATATAAAGTACCGGTAGTATGTGTAAAGTATGAAATGAACCCAGTTGCGCTTTCACTGCATATTCAACTTTTCATTTATCCAAGATGGTGATCTAATTCAACACGATGAATATCCGACCCTTAGTCCCGAGTTAAGCAGAATTAGAAACAATCATGAAGCAGAGCGCCAGAGCCTGGACACTCTGTCAATATTTATTCTTACGAGAAAATTATTAGTCACTGTAAAACTTAAGAAGCTTAAGCCGAAGGTATTTAATAGATTAACTTTCCATAACTAGAGTAACACACAGTAATACATGTAACTGGTGACTTTGATCGATTTGTCACATAACATAAACGGTCTGTAACAAATGCTGGAAGGTAAAGGAGATCGGTATACACGCCGTGTATGTGCAGGCCCCTTTCGGTATATTCCTATATCTAAGAACGGATAATTTGTTATATGTCAAAATGAAACTATAATTCCTCTTGTTCCGACAGGAAATTAATAACGTTTTCATATTTTTTACAAATACATCTACAAAGAACTAAGGGAATAAGAAAGGTAAGAAGTTAGGCGGATTCATACAAACAGAATCTGTTAAAAGTTCTCGGACAGACGCGAAGAACGCTCTATATATAGGTAAAATAGATAAGACAGATATACAGGTAAATGACATAAATCAGCATTAGGCCTGTATGAACATTCTGTACCATGAGGTACAGTCACTTTTCAGGCTTGTCATGACATATAGTGTAATTTCCAACCTGAATTGCGCGATCCTTCGTTTGTTTGGTTATAGTCCCAGACGCAAGGATAGTTTATAAACCATGCAAGAAGCCTATTCTAAAAGCACTTGTTAAGTGAACGGCCAATGTTAAAAGATGGAACGTCAAAAAATTGACAGCAACAGAAACACCAGCATATCTTTAGCTGCTTGTTGCAGTTATATTCATTTATTTATTTCATTGTTGTTAAAGGCTTTAGTAGTGAAGGATTGTTCACTTATACGACATCAGGTTTACAGCTATATAGTACTAGGCAGGTATATCACATACACACACACACACACATCATGATTTAAGGCCGCAGTCCAAACAGCAAGAGCTGGAAAATCTTATGCACTGAAGCCAATGAAGATCCACACGCTTCCAGGACTCGGATCAGTCCGACATATATACAGTCCTGCCTCGGATCATCAATACGTATTTAACCATTAATTCACTTCGCCGAATCATTTCTTCTTTCCTTGCAGCTGAATACAGGTGTCACAATTCTCAGCCTTTTCCGATAATAACCCGAGTCCACTTTTGAGTGGATCGAAGAGGTTAGGCGGCAATTAGCCACATGCCAAGCCAATTATCCTGAAACGGACGAGCTGACTGAGGGGGTGGGCGTGTCTATTCGGGTCGTCCAGATAGTTGCCGTCCACCAATCAATCGCGGAATTCCAGCCCTCATGCATATTCATCAGGGTATCTGGTTCACCATTCATTTCACGCTCACTGGAATCGCCAAACGGGCATGTAATGAACCACGCGAGCGGAATGTTCTGCCATGCACGCGCCCGCGTACTCTTGGCTGATTGGTATGTGTCGTGCGAGAGATTTAATGATCTGATAAGTATATGTAATTGATTTTCTGAGACCATCTTTAGAATTGGGTATCCATTAGCCCGAAGGAGGAATATACTTTTAAAGGGCAATAGAATCGCCCGTGACAGGCTGATGTGACAGACAGGCAAGCCCAGACTATGCCTAGCAAAAACTGAATTTTAGTTATTGCAGATTTACTCAAGCGTGAACAAGGCTGAAGCATTTAAATTAGGGATTTAAAGGAAGGATTTAAATTCCTGTCTTCACTGCCAGCCAATCAGCGTCAATTATCCAATTAAGTCTTGAAGATTTCCACTAGAAAACAGAAATATTTAAAAAGGGTAAATTACATGTAGGTGATATTATATGTAACTAAGGCAGCTAAGTCTCATCTAATAATATTCCCTACACTCAACAAATTACTAGTATTCTGTTAATTTTCAGAAAACAGAATGTCTCCTGTCTGAGTGATACTAGAACAGAATAATGTGTTATTACAGCACAATGTTCTGTCATATTCAACATAATATCCTGTTAGTCTAATAGAATCTTTATGTTGAATTAGCAGGATATTCTGTTGAATATGACGTAATATTGCGTTATAAAACAGAATACATTCTAGTGTCACTCAGGCGACAGATTTTCTGATAAAATTAACAGAATATTTTTTTGAGTGTATATGAAGTTTATCAATAACACTATTATCATAGCACTTCGTTCACGGCTTAACTCTATTTCTTATTCACTCATTTATTTATACAATCGTATTTTCTAGAAATATCAGTACAAACAGGAATATCTCCTCGAATTTTAACGTAGTATTTAAATGCATACCAGGTTTGTCAGCTATCTGCGGATGGTCGTGGATTTCCCCCGGGCTCCGTCCGGTTTCCTCCCACCATAATGCTGGCCGCCGTCGTATAAATGAAATATTCTTGAGTACGGCGTAAAACATCAATCAAATAAATAAATAAATACATATCTAAAGCATTTGTGAAACAGCGATAAGACCATATATGTAGGAATTAGAAAGTATTGATACACTATAAATGTATAACTTTTGCACACGTTGAGGTAAGCATATACACCTGTAGAACTCGACGTTTATTTATTTGATTAGCTTTTTACACCGTACTCAGTTTAAAGTATTCCACGTAACATTTTTGTGGGTGGAATCCGGGCAGAGTAGGGAAACCCAGTATCATTCGCAAGTTGCTGGTTGACCTACCCACGTACGGCTAGAGAGGAAGCGAGCATGAACTGGACATGAACAGAAACCGCATTGGTGAAAGGGTTCTGGGTAATTGCGCTGCGCTGGTACGCTAATCACCCCGGCCACGGCTACCTCCAACCCTATAAAGTACAGCCATGGCATGTTAACTCGTAAATGCACCTATACAAAGTTTAAGTGTTATGTCAGTTTTAATCGACCTTATGTAAGACAAGCTTATAGAAATTAACCTGTCAAACACAGTATAGCGGTTTAAAATAAATCAGGTCTTAAACCACGAGAATGTCTAGTCCCATGTCATGAAATTAAACATCATCACTTCACTGTACGAGTTAATTTCATTCTACTTAGGATGACTTGCACTGAACGGATTCAGGTCTACTTCTCAGCGGCACAGACTCTGTCAAGCTTGCCAGAGTCTGACTTCAGGGCCGATTCCACAATTAAAGGCATTTTTGATTGAAGTCAAAATTTGAATTGAGATTTTGGAGCTTATTTCAAAGCGCTGTAAATTAAGATTTTGTCCACCTCATAAAAATAATCGGAAAACAAATTTTTTCAAATTTCATTTTTCCAGTACCAAACACTTAGCCTTGTGAGGAGATCGGAAGTTTTGACTCAGGTCACAAACGCTTGGTTAAATCGGATCCAGTGGTCCGAGATTCATGGTACTGACTCAGCCACAAGTTAGTTGTTTCTTTTTTTCTTCTTTTCTTTTTTCTCACGCTTATGTATAGATTGCTCGAGTATAAGCATGCAGAATAGACACGGCTTTTCAGCTTTCAGAATATTCCACTTTACGTCTTATTTAGGATTAATTCTATCCTTTACTTTGTCCATTACATTAAATCTCTTTACATGAATACTAACTTCGTTATAAACTAATCTTCACTTGTCATGCAAACCAGAACGGAGCGAAACCACTTTAGCTCATAATCAATCATTATACTGCAGCAGGACGGCGTAACGAGAAAGAGCTAAACTTACAGAACAGCGTGCATGCGAATCGAGCATTGTCCATCCACGTGTGTTGACATGTTAATTTGTCCTGTCACGCGACACACTACGGAATCCAGATCATGTTTCTCTCAAGCAATCCAAATACTCTCACAACCACGTGCACGTCTTCATTACGTGCTTTCATCATTTCTCTCCCCCATAACCCCGACCCACCCCAACAACTTCTTCCCTCCTCACCCGTCTCCATCCATTCCACGGCACAGACCCTCCTTCCAAACCTGCACGTGTCATATTCATCTGGCCAATCTCATCCCCGAATCCCTAGTTATCTACATGTATATTATGTAGTAATTAATAAGTCTATACCTTCGACCTGAAACGTATCTAGGCCTATTCAACTAACCCAGTTAAGAATGTCCTATTTTAATTTATAATTATTACGATTATTACGATTATTATTATTATTATTATTATTCCAATGCGGTCGCAGTGAGTTCAAGTCCAGCTCATACTGGCTTCCTCTCCGGCCGCATGTGGGAAGGCCTGCCAGCAGCCTGTGGAAGAGGGAGGAGGGGAGGGGGGGGGGGGGGGGGGGGCGGGCAAACCCAAGATATTGTTCTATGTCTACCAGTACTGTATACTAGCCTGTATCATATATTATCAGCTAACTAGTTTCGTATGGTTTCATATATTTTAGGGTCCAACACACCTTTTCCAAGATTTCTTTCAGATCAAATTAACAAACACTCAAGACATAGTTTAGGCTTAGTTTTGTTTATTCATTTATTTATTTATATGAGAGGGAGGGGTCTTGTCGACTGTCGATCTTTGCTATTCCGAGAAAATTTGCATGGATTGTCGAAAATATGCCCCCGTTTGCATGCGTTATAGAGCGAAGGGTAAAAAACACCCCAGAGACGTTCTTTAGAAAATTCTTACATTCGTTAAGTTTGCTATTGTTTCTAGTTCAAACAGCTAATAAAATTATTACCGTTGAATGGTGTATTCTGCACGTGTATGTACAGGTCTGTCTGTAGCTTGAATGTGTTTGCATGTGGAACAATACAGGGGAAACAACTCTTCATGCATTTAACTCAATCGCATCATAACACGTGCTTGTGTCCCCTTGGCTGATGTTACGGTGTAGACTGGGACACTAGTCCTACTGAACACAAACTATTCACATGCCTTCAGAAGTCAATGTAACAGCAAATTGCTCCGTTGTTGCCAAATAGAATATCACTTCACATTGCTATCTACATTGAAAACAAACCATGTACAAATCTTCAAACAGAATGAAACCTCAGCACCGAGGAACCAAAGGGAGATAACTGTTACGATAATAATGAAAATTCGAGATAAAGCAAGTTTTTAAACTGATGCGTTCTCTCTTTATAATATTCCTAAGTTTATTTACGTGTATACATGAACCGAGTGACCAAATTTTGCCTTACGGGTTGATGCATTTTCTAAGATTTATGAATTACTTAAAAAATTCACTCTCAGCTACTCAGCAATCCTCGGTAGTATAGTGGTGAGTATCCCCGCCTGTCACGCGGGAGACCGGGGTTCGATTCCCCGCCGGGGAGATTGCGCAATGATCATTTTTTCCTTTCTCTTCCTTGTCTTATTTCGTCTGCATTTCGCCCTTAAAAAGAAGAAAGACCAATCATCTGATAAGAAAATACTTCAATCCATGTAAGCAGTTTTAAATGACATTACACGTACATGCATGTATGCTTTGGGTTTACTGTTTTACACCCGTACATTAAATGATGACATGCAGTACATGTTTATATTGTAAGTACATGTATGTGCTGTTTTCTATACAATTTCCAGCCATATCTGGCCCAACGTTTTAATCATGAACGGCCAAGACTAACTCTGACCTGAATTTGAACAATGAACTAAGTAGGCCCTACACTGTGACCGTTTCACCTAGTTTCGGCTGTCAGACAGATGTGATTTTTCTCTATAATGTCTAAAAATAATCACATATGAGAGGAGTACTTATACACGCAGTGCTGATATATTGCAGTCTGGGCGTATACCACGCCTAAAGGGGGGCGTGACACCCCATTTTCACAACATCTTTAAAAACTTTAGGGAGTAACAATCTAAGATTTTGAATACATTCATTAATCGGTCAAATTTTCCAAATAATCGGAAATTGTCGAGGACACAGCCTTGAATAGAACCGTAACACCAACATAAGAATGTCAATTTTGGCCACACTGTTCGAGCGCAAGAATTGATGACGCCGAATAGATGATGTCAACTATCGATGACGTATTACACTCACTTGAAGCGGAAGCTATATTCTATGATGACAATCGCTCGAGGATTTTTACAGAAGTTTTAGACATGTAAACATTGTCTGGAAAAGTTTGCAATTACTGGTCAAACTACGCAACTTTTCGATGTGGATTGCTGCTTAAGACTTTATCAGGTAGGTGAAACATGTTTGCAAAAACTTGTCGCATAATTTCTCAAAGTTGTTGTTGTTTCCCGAACAAGTTTTTCCGAACTTCAACTCGGAACTTCTCAGACTAAGGGTTGACAGTTGTTGACTGTCAAATGGAAAATGGGTTTTTTAATTCAGCAATTAAACATTGAGGTAGATAAATATCAGAAATCGTTGAAAATAGACCTCAATTTTTAATTTCATTGGACTAGCTGTCACTCCAAAAATTGTCACCTGATGTTGAAAATTTCCCACGTTCCACTTAACTTTACTACTCCGAATTAATGACATCAGCTGTTTTGAAATAAGGCTTGAGTTTTTAAGCTGAGGTTGTCTTTGCATCTGTCAGTAAGTGTATTACAGGGGTCTTAGAGATTAGGTGTTGTTGGGACGGCTTGAAAAGTAGCCTTAGACGTTGTAAAACATTAACAATATGTCTAACAGAGGTCCAGTCCCAAAACGCTGGTTATTTTCCTGTCCACAGTCAGGACCACAGCAGCGTATCATGCCTGAAATTTTTTCTACCAGCAGTCCCTAGCAGAAGGGATCGCACATTGGTTGGAACAAGGTCGGCTTTTGTTCTGCTCAAATCCGTCATTTTTAAACTGAAATCTGGCAAATTTTGAATAGGCAGTCATGTTAATCTTCAAGATGCTTTTGCCTAATATTCTCCACATTAGAAACATTTCGCTTTGCTGATAACTGAAAATCGCCCGCTGTGCATGACAAAGAAATAATCCACATCGTGAAGAATAGTCTGCTCCCCACCACTCTCATGCGAACATGGCTGCCTTTTCGAAGGTTTTACTGGGCTGGGCACTGGAAATATTTGATATGATCTTAACTGGAATATTTTGTGGTCCAATAAAAGTGTGATGCCTCAGCTGGGGATTGATGATTGAGGAAATATCAGGTAGGAAAATTTACGGAGGCTCTGAGTGCAGATAGGAAAATAACCCAGCGTTTTAGGAAGGGGCCTCTGTTAGACACTCTATGCTAAAGATACGATGTATACTTCATCAGGCTTGTAATTTTTGGGACAACTGGTCTGCTCATTTTAGCCAATATATATGTAATTCTAGCAAGAATATTGAGTATCTTTTTTCTCGCTTGGTTAGACCATCTAATGAATAACATACTCATATCTTTACTTTTCCAACCGGCTGGTAAAGAAATGTAATATTTTACTCTCAACACTACTAATATATGTCCCCAAAAAATTAGGGTACTTGGAACATATTGCCTAATTATTCGGGTGGATGTCTTTATTGGCCATTTCCGTCAAAAGATTTCTAATGAACATGTTTTACTGGCCATTCTATCAGTCGTTTTCACTCTGAGGTTAGAGTGCTGAGGCTGGTGGGTGTTAACTGCTTGGTATACAGGGCTTCATAGAAGTCATTTTCCACGTACCAACCACCACTTTCTGGGCAAAATTGAGTTTTTTATTCAGCTGAAATTGAGTTTTTCGACTGCCCGTTTGAGATGCTAAAATGGAATATTTTTTGTACTTTACCATCCTTCATTGATTAAAGTAATTATCACTGCCTATATATGAACTCAAGCTGGCCTCCTAGTTGATACTGTAAAACTGACAATCGGCACACATTGCAGTTATTGTTGCATGTATTTCAGGATATCAGTACAGTGCAGTGTGAAGACCTGACCAGAAAGCTTACGACCTTGAGCATCATTCTAGAAACTTTGAATAAGTTCAAATTGAGATTATATAGAATTTTGAATATTTCTTTCAAAAAGCAATCTCAAATTGAATAAATGTAACCAGTTATTGAATTGTTTGTTCAAATGCCCGGTTTCCACCTACCATAATGGTGGCCGCCGTTGTATAAGTGAAATATTCTTGAGTACGGCTAAAACACCAATCAAATAAATAAATAAATTTATTCAAACAACAGACTGGATATCAGTGTGTCACGATGACTTCACTGAATAATTAACAATGCTCTTGCAAAATAATTCTAATGGGATAAAGGTCAGATCATCCAAGAGCAAAATCATTCTACCATACAAATCATCCAAGATAAAGATGGTCAAATTGTCCGAGATATACGGTAAACATATATCGTCCAAGACTAAAGATTGATGTAGAAAAGCCAACAGCTTCATTATAGTGGAGGAGATCACGTGTTAGAATATGTGACGTCAGTTTATTTAAGACTCTGATTTTGATGGGTCTACCATGTGGTGAAAGAAAAATTCGCACTGACCACTAATGTTCATTTGTTTTGAGCAGCTCAGTTTCAAGTGGCTGAAGTGGACTAAGTGTACTTCCTTATTTCGTGTTGTGATATTCATCACTCGATCAAGACCCGACTGTTCAAAGAGGTTACAGGAAATATGCACATATTTGTTCATTTCTGTATTGCACTTTATTCATTTTAACCTTCATGATCATAATTTCATGGTGTTTGATTCAAAAATCTTTTAACACATACTGGAGTTGAACATTTTGGTTGCTTCAGGAAAGTATCATGAGACATGTATATGCTGAACATCCTAATAATTCATTTACACTACTAGTAAGTGAATACTCAATAATTTACACTACTAGTAAGTGAATACTCAATAATTTACACTACTAGTAAGTGAATACTCAATAATTTACACTACTAGTAAGTGAATACTCAATAATTTACACTACTAGTAAATGAATACTCAATAATTTACACTACTAGTAAGTGAATACTCAATAATATTTCACTTATACGACGGCGGCCAGTATGATGGTGGGAGGAAACCCATGACAATCCGCAGGTAGCTAGCAGACCTTCCTACGTAGTGAAAATCGATGGTCAAAGACTACATGATATATACAGTGCAGATCAGATTAGATTAGATGCAGTTTCATACTTGATCAACAAAGTCATACTTTGACATGATAAACATTTCCATTTTTTCTCAAAATTACTGACATTCTGTGAGTTTATATCATGTATAGGTAGTCAGTTCAACAGCGTCACCCCAGAATATCTGAAAGAATTTATTTTAGGGCATTGGGTCTAGGTTTTGGAGGGGTCAGGTTCATATTTTGAGGTTAGACATATATCAGTGTATATGGTTGTTTAGGGTTAACCCCACCGACCATCCAAGTACATGTATGTTTTTATTCGGCTTTTGAAAGAAGTTTCCTTTTTAAAACTATTCATTCAATGTTGATTTCTTTATAATCTGTGTCTTTTTAATTAGCGAGAATGAAAATATATCCCTACACCACACACCTAGAAGTCTCATCTCCACCCGCCCAAAGATACATTAAAGGTGAACATGTTTAGGTGGTACTTCCTGCTTCAGACAGTCTAAGGTATGGGGGTGGTGTGATTTTGTTTCTGCAGGCTCGGGTGTTAAAAGGAACAGGTTTTAATGAGAAAATAACAAGGAAATGAACATAACATGTGTGCATATAACATATTAAATGCTGCACTGGTTGACATAAATCAAAGCCTGCTGACACCTTGTGCACATTATGCTGTAACTGCCGTAAAAAAGTGTGACTTATAGTCGTAGATAAATTTTAGATGTCCCATGTATGACCACAAAGTTTGCCCATGACTAACTTGTTGATTATTCCTGATGAAGAGAGTTCTATTAATTTTAGAAAGGTGTTTTGAGGTTTGCTTGGGACGTGGAGTGATACTCAACTGAAAAATTATTTGAGCACCAAAAGTGATATTTTCTGACATTTATTTGTCCCTAAAAATGGTCATTTAGTGTGTTTACAGTTCGTGACATGTATAGCACACTATTGCTTTCGTATGAACCATGTACATATATTTATTTCACTGACTGGTCAAATGGCTGCATAGCTCTTCATTGGGCTACCGAGACTTCATAAAGCCAGTTTGCTTTTAGTACATGTAACTCCATGGCATTAATGATAACTCCACGGCAGTAATGATAACTCTGTGGCAGTAATGATAACTCTGTGGCAGTAGTGATAACTCCGTGGTAGTAATGATAACTCCATGGCAGTTATAATAACTCTGTGGCAGTAATGATAATTCCAGGGCAGTAATGATAACTCTGTGGCAGTAATGATAACCCCATGGCAGTAATGATAACTCCATGGCAGTAATGATAACTCTGTGGCAGTAATGATAACTCTGTGGCAGTAATGATAACTCCATGGCAGTAATGATAACTCAATGGCGGTAATTATAACTCCATGGCAGTAATGATAACTCTGTGGCAGTAATGATAACTATTGTTTATTGACCAGGGCCCATTATTCTATTCTCTCTTGGTATTTAGGTCAGCTTGTATAAAGCACAGGTAAATGTGTTCATGTGTGGATGGACAGGTGAGTTTGTGGACATGGGTGTGTTAAAGCACTACATTGTACATGTAGCTACAGGCCCTGAAAACATTATTCTGCAGCTATTAAAAGCTTCCATACATCTGTTTTACATGTACATGTTCCAGCAATTTAGGGAAAATAGCCAAAAGAGAAAGTTTGACCTTTGACCCACAAATATTAATAACCAAGTCTCAGTATTAGTATATAAAGCAATATGAAAGTTTGAAACTGCAGTCGAAATATGATAATGTAGAAAATTGAAAAGGTTTTCTTATTTTTGTCTTACACAGTTACCTGTTCTCCAGTTCGGCTTTTTTATCTGTGTACATGTACATGTGTGTACTGTGTAAGAGATGTATGCCATTTTGTTGGGAGGCAGGTTGACTTATAAACGAGTAAGATTGCATGTACGTGTATTTACTCTGCGTACCTGGGAATGTCCTCCAGAAATCTGCAGATGATCGTGGGTTTCAAATCGGGCTCTACTCAGTTTACCTCCCACGATATTATGCTGGCCGTTGTCGTATGTAAGTAGATATTCTTCAGGATGGCATAAAACATCAATCACATAGATAAGTAAATAAATAAGTGTTTGCCTTGAAAAACTTCACCTGAAAAACTGCATTTTAGACACAAACATATAAAAATGTTACTGTTTGGCTCTGAAAGTTGCACTTTCTTAACAAGATACCATACTACATTCCTACAACTTGAAAATGGCTTAACGTTGTAGGACTAATCTCTCAGCGATCACTTATTTCGCATGGATGTTAGGTAAAATACAGTATATTGTGCAATACATGTATGTATGTATGTACTTGTAGACTGTATAGGGATATGTATGAGCTGTATTATGTAATTCAATGTATGAGTTGTCAGATGTGAATCTGGTCTGGCTTTATACGGATTTCTTAGACATACAGGTATTCGTTACTGTAACATACGTGTGACCTTGAACGTAGTCATTATTGTCAATATATCAAACAGACAGTAGATGCCTCAGCATTTTTGTCTGTAGCCTAATCCCAGAAAGAACAACTTTGATATGTGGAAATTTATGCACATTTTTTATTTGATTTCGGGGGACAAAACTACATTGGTTTGGATGACAAATTTCAGGGCTTCACAAGGAGTAAGTGTACTAAGCTGATCTCTCTACACAGAATAAATTATAAGGCCTTCAGAAGAATATGCTTGAATAAACGCTCTAATAACGTGTGAAAAGCTTGAAGAATTACCATAAATCACACACCTTTCTGGTGTTTTAACCCCCAGAATTTCAGCAGATATGTGACAGATTTGAACAAATCTACTCCAGTATTTACCATAGTGAAATTTACACCTGAGTGTTGTGAATGACATAATCAGCCCTGCTCATGCTGTTTTGCTATGGTGTTAATCCACTTATAACATGTATAAAGTAACGGATTAGACATGTTCAGTGCATGTTTGTGGTATGAGGCTTACTGATACATGTATTCTGACATGACCTCACATTTTTTGTGCTGACTTTTTTCCAGCAAAATATCTTAAATACCTTCCAAACCAGCCTTTAAGCACTTTTCTAGAATCATTAGAATTCTCAGAATATGGTATTAAAAATTGAACAGGCTTAAGTCATGGACGAAATTTTAGGTTGTTTAGGGTATATGATGGAGATATATCACTTGTTCTGCATGACAGTATGTACATAGACTTGTTGTGCAACATTGTACACAAATAGTATTTGTGAGTACACATGTTCTCCATCATTGTAACTGTACACTTGTTAATTATGCAACAGAATTGTCAAATAATACACATGTATAGATGTGTTGCAACAGTTGATCTCTGCAAATGATACATGTGTGAACCAGAAACATGTGTGGATACATGTGTGAACCAGAATTACTGAACATAGGTAATTGACCTAAAACTTAACTCGTCATTACAAAGTTACACATTGTGTCTGATTCTGAGAGATCCCTTGATATTACATGTACAGGTGGAAAGATGGTTTGAAGGTACGTCTCATGATGTCATCTCAGGATATCGTCTCATGGTATCATCCTGGGAATAATGTAAGCTTTAGCGCAATGCATCATAACTAACATTTTATGATGTTTATTTGCCTTTTATGTGGAGAGCTTTTGGGTTATTTACTGTCTTTAAATGCAGAATTGTTTGCTTCATCACAATAGCTGCAGGTACACACATATATATATATATATATATATATATATATCCTAAATGATAATAAATTTGGTCCATGAACAGCAAGCCCAATTTTCCTGATTCTAAGAGGTCAGGTGATTTCAGGTAGGTGTTTTGAGATTTGCTTGGTACATGGGACGATATTCTACTGGAAACTTGTAAGTTTCAGCACCAATAATAACATTTTGTGACGTGTATATGCCTCTGAAATCACACTTTTGTGGGCCATTTTTAGGTCATTTAGGGTAACCTTAATAATCTTGCCATGGTTGTACATACGTAGAGATTTCTTGCTGCGTGAATCAGTCACACAGAAAACACGATTACACTGTGATTACAGCTCTTTGCCACGACCTACCTCTTTGAATGAGTGCAAATGATGGGAATCATGATTCTGAATGAGCGGTTTTGTCAGATGAGAAAATAATTTTCACTATCAAACTCGATCAATAATTATTGTCACTATATGATTGATTTGGGGACGCTTTTAAAGTGCCAACTATCAAAATATGTGCATGTGCAGCCTCGCCTTTTCTTATACTCTGAAACCAGTTATTTTTACCTTCATCTTATTACCAACATATGTAGGTACACATAACTTTCCAGCTCTATTAGTGTGCCTGCATTTTCAGGCAGTCTGACATGAAATCCCCCTTGTTATTAGTGTGCCTGCATTTTCAGGCAGTCTGACATGAAATCCCCCTTGTTATTAGTGTGCCTGCATTTTCAGGCAGTCTGACATGAAATCCCCCTTGTTATTAGTGTGCCTGCATTTTCGGGCAGTCTGACTTGAAATCCCCCTGTTATTAGTGTGCCTGCATTTTCAGGCAGTCTGACTTGAAACCCCCATGTTAAGGAGATGAGATATACTGTATGTACTTTCACATAGCTTTGAATTCTTTTGTTGCAAGTTGCATGAAAACTACACGTCACAGGGAAAAATATTTGCAGATTGATAATCCTGACGTCACTAGACAATGTTTTAGATGTATATCAGAGAATGTTTTAGATGTGTACTAGACAATGTTTTAGATGTGTATCAGAGAATGTTTTAGATGTGTACTAGACAATGTTTTAGTATGCTTTTTTTTATATGGTTAATACAGTGACATACTTGTGTGCTATTTTAATTGGAGTCGTGCATTCCCCCGGCCACCGTTGTATAAGTGAAATATTCCTCAGTACGGCATAAAATACCAAATAAATAAATGTTTTATTTCTCAGGCATTGCAACTGTGGTTAATAATCAACAATCAAAAACTACAACTTTTAGGATTACTTTTGGAGAAAACACTGCAGTATTTTGATGTTGGTATCTATAGATGGACCATTTTGGAGAAGTATCTATAGGTATTTAAGGGGTTTCCATTAAACTCCATTATGGTCACCAAATCACCTGAATGAATCAGTGAAAAATTGAGTTTTATAATACATCTTCAAGTCATTTCCTATTACATAAAATACAGAAGTTTCATAAATTTCTGACTGACCGTTTTTGCCCAAAAAAATGCACCACAGTTTTATTGAGAAAATAATAATGATCTTAAAGGCTTGAACCCCTGGTAATTAAAAATCTGCTACATTTTTTGAAGAAGACTGTGCTCTTGTTTTATCAATATAGAACCTGGTCACAATTATTAAAAAGATGTAGTTCTACTGTTCAAGTTTCACAAAGCCCTACAGTGTAAAATCTGATATAACCTGTTTTATTCTCATTACCTCATTGTAAGCCTATCCTGCATGTATAAAATTTGTCTGGTTTTCTGCCCAATGTCCTTCAGACTGCTGCAAACCTTACACAAACATGTATAACATCCAAACTGTCTGGAGCGTGGGGTTTGTAGACAAAACATGATTTTATACAGAGTATGACAACATTGGAAAATGTTTGTTCATAGTATACAGTACATGTATGTTCTGTTGTGTTTTGAGGATTGCTTGTAACATGTTTTGATATTCAACTTGAAAATTGAAGTTTCAGCACCGAAAATAATGTTTTGTGACTCTTATTTGCCTCTTAAAATGCAGTTTTGTGGGCGACATTTTAGGTCATTTAGGGTAAATGTACATTGTACTTGATTAATATGCATTATGCTAGATAGATGTGCATTATGCTAGATAGCTGTGCATTATGCTAGATAGCTGTGCATTATGCTAGATAAATGTACATTATGCTAGATAGCTGTGGATAATGCTAGATAGCTGTGCATTATGCTAGATAGCTGTACGTTATGCTAGATAAATGTACATTATGCTAGATGAATGCGCATTATGCTAGATAGCTGTGCATAATGCTAGATAAATGTACATTATGCTAGATAAATGTGCATTATGCTAGAGTACATGTACCACATAAATATATGTTATACTCTCAAAAAGCAAATGTGTACCATTTTGTGCACATGTGTTTGTCAAACAATACAGTACACAGCGTAGTATGTATCACAAGTACACAATTTGGTACACTTAAAATGTGATCAGTACATATAGATGATGTGTACAAGGTACACAATAATGTTCCGGTGGAAGTTGGTTACTATTAATGCATGCCTGTGGTACACATCTTGTGTATTTTTGTACAGAGTTGGTTGTAGAGATTACATGTGTAGTATTCATGTAGGTACATGCGGAGCACATAACTCGGGTGTGGAGGATTTTCCATTTAATATACCAGGTAGAGCTTACAATATATCCATTGAATAGAAACAAACTGTGGACCTCTTCTATTGTAACATACATATACATCATGGGCATTTATCTACATATTTTCACATTTCTGCATTAATCGCTATGATCAAACTAATTAATAATGTCTTGACCCCTTCTTGTAGTACATGTAGGTGGTGTGATTGGTTGTGACTGACAGCGAGCTAATGACTACCCACCTGTGTTCATGATATGCATGACAGTGGTTAAGGATCAGTCCACATCAGTACCTGATACAGGTATGACATTTGCATTTCATGCCTGTATCTTCCCTTTTCACACTTTAGTATACTTTTATATGTAATAGAGATATATACTGTTCACTGTTGATGTTTGTGCTCTTTATATGTAACTCCCTTGTCATATGCGTGAAATATTCTTCAGTATACGGCGTAAGACTCTAATCAAATAAGTAAATAAATAAACTTTATGTATGGATATTTACATAATGCTGCTTGAAGCCCTATACACATGTCTCCCATTCCATGTACATCTTGTTTTGTCTTACATCGTAACTTTAATTACTCAGCTAAAGTTTATCATTTTTGGAGTGGCACAGTTTGCCTGATCCAGATTGATTCATCCATCAAACGGGGCTACTGAAGAGCTTCTTGTGAAGTTTGATAAATTTTTTATTGGAACTAAAAAAAAATCTGGCATCAGAAGTATTGTTTTAAGACCTTTACATGTACAGTATGTGCTTCCAAAAGTGCACTTTACATACCAAACTTTAGGTGAAATGAACAGGTGCTCTTAGTTATGAACATATGGAGCAAAACATACATGTATAAGCAACTAGCAAGAGCTAGGTGCACTGTCTGCTTTTCACACATTATCACCCCAGATTTGTAATGTTGGAGCATTGCTGTAAACAGGAATTTGCTAGTCACGTGGTCTGTCTGGCCTAGAAAAGCCTATAGTGCATCTTAAAGGGAAAAAAAGGTGATCTTCATTTTGTAAAAAAGAGCAACCAATTATGTCCACCCTACCAACGGAGTCATATGATTTAAAAATGGCAGTTTGCAAAGTTCAGGGGCCACTTTCACAAAGATGACGTACTTGTACGATTTCGCACATATAGGGCAATGGTACGTTAATAGCAAGGTACAAAATGTTAATACGATAACAAAATGTTTTGTTCATCGCTTTGTGAGAGTGTCCCCAGATGCTGTCCTAGAGGATTTGTATTCAGTAAATGGCCTACAATTTCCCCTATGATTATTAAACTTGCATATTTTCCCGGAAGCGGATAGTTCTGTTGATCATAGAGAGGTGTTTTGAAGTTTGTGTAGAAAGTACGATAATATCATACTGGATTAAGGTGTGTTTCAGCATATTTATTTACCACTAATGCTTCAGATTTGGGGATCACTTTTGTGGACTTGAAAAATGGCACTTGTTGCTGCCTCACTTGGCCCCTCAGCAGTCAGTGGTTAAGGCAAGGGAGCAGGATTGGTTGGCTCGGAGTTGTCAAGTGAAGGTTATGGTATAAAGGAAATAGTAAAAGTACATGTATATGCCCAAAAAATTAGAAAACAAAAAAAGAATTTTTGGGGGATATCTTGTATTTTTTAATAACCCCTGTATTTTATGCATATTTTCCATCAGTGCTCTGAAATATAATAAAATAACATGAGCGATGAATATTCTGATAATGCGGAGATAGATTGGTGTTCCCAATTTTGGGGTCTCCCCTCCCCTCTCCCTCCCCTCCCAATCAAACTAAACTGTTTTGTGACAGCTATCAATGTTGATGTTACCATGATGTTGATGTCATAATTTTCAGACTGACTGCTGGGGCCTGAAGAAATAAGCAGCTTAAGGCTATTTTTAGTCCCCGTGGGGAAAGCTTAGAAGCGCTGTTGTACTTTTATGTGTTAGGCCACATGGTATAGTAAGTATTAACATATAACAAGCAAACATTTTATGTATTTATAAAGTGTGATATGTCATATGAAGTTTCCATCTCTACATTGCCCAGTCCGTACAACTGTGGTACAACCTAGCATCCATCTGTACATTGCCCAGTCCGTACAACTGTGGTACAACCTAGCATCCTCTTACAAGATCCAGAGTATGGCCTGCCTCCAGCTATAGGGCACTCACATGTACTTTCTCCACAAAGTGACAATACAGAAAACGTGAGGAATAACCTGTGCAGGGAGACTACAAGATAGTCACTATTGACTATAGTCTACGAAGTTCTCTCACTGAACAAGGTTTTACCCTCAAACATGTCCAAAAAAAAAAAAAAAGAAAAAGTTGCTATGGGAACCAGATGGTGGCCAGAGCTGGTTTTCACTTGTAGACCTGTCAGTGCAGGGTTCCCTGCCTACAGGCAGATCATCCATGTTAACTGGGCAATGGAGTCACTGCTTTCTTTACTATATCACATCACACCACATCACACCACATCACATCACGTCTAATTTTGTGTGCTGACAACACTGGGAAAATTGAAAAGGATACATGGAAAGGTGAAATGAAGATTATGATTTTCAGGGAAATGGAAACAGTTCCAAAACCCTCCAAAACAATAGAAAGGAAAAAAAAATCCATTTTTGAGGCATGTTTTATTTCTCTCTGTAATAAACCGTGTATTTTACAGGTACAGTGTACATGTATCCATATTTTCTGTGCAGATTTGTTATTTTTGGCAAATGATGAACTAGTTGAACCCCAAACCACCCACTCATTTGACAGTTTTGACGAATGCATTACATACAACTACGTGTGTAGAAACGTAGAAGTTTTGTAGGTCAGTAACAATCACTTCTCGGTTTTGTATTCCGTTACTGACTCGGAAAACGTTAAATTCTCTCTTAACAAATACATGCTCGCACAACTCCTAGAACTGGTTTCAGGATGCATATACCTAAAATTTTGCCCGCACAATTGCATTTTTAGAGGCATGTAAATGTCACAAAATATTATGTTTATACTGAAACGTCCAATTTTCGAGCAGAATATCATCCCATGTCTCAAGCAAACTTCACACCACAGTTCTAAGCTTCACCAGCTTCATTCTGTATATACTACATGTCAGCTAAAGTTTGGTGAGAAAATACATGTATGCACTTTTAGTAGCGCATAAAGTCCATGACACTGTTGTTGCTAGTGTTTTACTTTTTCCTGATAAGAAATTATAATCAAACTTCATTAAAAAAAAGAGCTCTTGAATAGTCCTGTAAGACCCGTATGAATCAGGCAGTCGAGCAAAATGTGTTGCTTGCGAAGTGTGAAATACAGTACAAAGTGTGAAATACGGTACAAAGTGTGAAATACTGCACAAAGTGTGAAATATAGTACAAAGTGTGAAATACAGTACAAAGTGTGAAATAGGGTATATCTTTATCATGTATATGGACTTCCTGATCTGTGCCATATGTGTGTATGGGGATGAAAACAGCAGGGTGTTTGTAAACTTAGCATCTCACCCCACACTATGTATATACACAAATGCACATGTGTTATGATATGAATGACTGTTCAAGGGTCTAGACACTACTCTCTGTGTGGCACATGTCATTGTCCCGGAGCACTGGGTGGAAGAGGGAGAGAGGGAGAGGAACAGTTGGGGAATGTGATTTGTACAGAATGCATGGAATCTGTTTCGGTGTGGATGCAGACCTGTTGAAGTGCTGTTAAGAGTCAAAACAAAGGGCTTGAAAGCTGTAGAGATGTAGAATGACAAGTATGATTAATAAGTATTTAGGGCAGATTTGTTTGTCTGTGTTTGGGGCAGAAAGCGCTGTGTTCTGTATACATACATGTTTTTATGTAAACAGTTTGGCCTGTATATATATATATCTATATATATATACATGTACATGCATACGTGATAATTAATTTTGCATTTTGGTCCTGATGGTTTGAACTGCTTGTGAAGAATTTCCTTGATCAGCAGTAGTATATTTCTTAATTTGTTGCAAATCAGGAGTAATTGTTAATTAATAGTTTAGAAAATATGCACAAAATCAGTTAGTGATGAATTTACACTAGTGCTAAAATAAATATAGTACACGTATGTAAAAGAAAGACATGGTGTATGAAACGATTGAAAATTAAATTAAAACATGATTTCAAAACTCCATTCACCAAAGTATGGAGATGCATAAAGTAGTTTCATGTTATGTGTACATGCATAAATGTTACAGACAAGTTTTTTTTTGCCCATGTTAATTGGGCTCGTAAGTAGGAAGGTCTGCCAGCAACCTGCGGATGGTCGTGCGTTTCCTCTCACCATAATGCTGGCTGCCATCGTATAAGGGAAATATTCTTGAGTACGGCATAAAACACCAATCACATAAATAAGTAAATCAATAATTGGACTGGGATATGAAGCCTGTTGTAAGCCGGTGCACATTGTACATGTAGTGAAGAGAAAATAGCTTACAGCAAAAGTGTGTGTTTTTTGTTGGTGAAATGTTCATGGGTTACTAATGCTAAAAGTTGGTGTTTACAGGTACAGGTAAGGCATTAATTTGTAAGTATTTGTTTGTACAATCAGTGAACAAAGACCTGGTCTCAGTACATGCATATATCATTTCTTAACTCTTAGGGTATTCACGAAGGACATGTACAGTAGGCTGCATACAGTTGCCTACTGCTTTTCTGATAGCTTTCTACTTTGACGGTCAAGAAGCTCCAAAGCTGTAAACTCACTTATTCTTTCCTTTATTACATCACGATTATCAGTGTATGTGTGCTCATAAATTAACATATATGAAGTACATACGCACCGCAACATCACAGATGAAAACGATGTGTTCTACTATCATTTGGACTATCTGTGTAGCTAATCCTTCGAGTCTCCCATTCCAAATCTACTTTTTAACTCTGACCGCCTTCTCTAAATTCTGACTGAAAATCCTAAACTCTTCTCCCTATGTGCCAGTATTAAGGTATATTTAATACATTTAGTTTGAGGAATTTTGGTAGTGCATACATGTACTCTTGAATACATAAGGTGGGCCATCATTTGTATACATGTTTATGTATTTAAAGCCAGGAAGATTAATGTAATGGGCTGTGTGTACTTTCTACATCTGGTTTTCTCCATACTGACACAGTATATATGTATACACTCACTGTGTAACTGTGAAACCCCTATAGTACAGGTACTCTCATACACACAGGCATGCATACAGTGCTACAGCAGGAAGCTCCACAACATTTGATATATCCCCTGACTTGGATTGGTTTTTGCCACTCTACAGCTGGGACTGTAGTAGGGGAGAGTTAATACCCTGTCATGCCTACACATATATCCGTTCTCTCTCTACATAGAGAGTTCAGGCCAGGAACATGTGCGTTGTAGCAGCTTAAAAGTAACGCTAGTTTCATTTGGATTTTTCATTCATGGCTTAGCGAGTAAAACGGGAGGGTAGATATCAAACAACAGATGAAATGTACAGTGCATGATCTTGATGTGAATCATTGTTGTGTAGTCACTGTGTGTTGGTAACAGTGAAAGTCTACACAAGGACCAGTTATGGAGGGTTCCATGATGTAAATCATATAGCATTGTTGTGTAGTCACTGTGTGTTGGTAACAGTGAAAGTCTACAGGGACCAGTTATGGAGGGTTCCATGATGTGGATCATATACCATTGTTGTGTAATCACTGTGTGTTGGTAACAGTGAAAGTCTAGACAAGGACCAGTTATGGAGGGTTCCATGATGTGTATCATATACCATTGTTGTGTAGTCCCTGTGTGTTGGTAATAGTGAAAGTCTACAGGGACCAGTTATGGAGGGTTCCATGATGTGAATCATATACCATTGTTGTGTAGTCACTGTGTGTTGGCCACAGTGAAAGTCTACACAAGGACCAGTTATGGAGGGTTCCATGATGTGGATCATATACCATTGTTGTGTAATCACTGTGTGTTGGTAACAGTGAAAGTCTACAGGGACCAGTTATGGAGGGTTCCATGATGTGAATCATATACCTTTGTTGTGTAACCACTGTGTGTTGGTAACAGTGAAAGCCTAGACAAGGAACAGTTATGGAGGGCTCCATGATGTGTATCATATACCATTGTTGTGTAGTCCCTGTGTGTTGGTAACAGTGAAAGTCTACAGGGACCAGTTATGGAGGGTTCCATGATGTGAATCATATACCGTTGTTGTGAAGTCCCTGTGTGTTGGTAACAGTGAAAGTCTACAGGGACCAGTTATGGAGGGTTCCATGATGTGAATCATATACCATTGTTGTGTAGTCACTGTGTATTGGTAACAGTGAAAGTCTACAAGGACCAGTTATGGAGGGTTCCATGATGTGAATCATATACCATTGTTGTGTAGTCACTGTGTGTTGGTAACAGTGAAAGTCTAGACAAGGACCAGTTATGGAGGGTTCCATGATGTGGATCATATACCATTGTTGTGTAATCACTGTGTGTTGGTAACAGTGAAAGTCTACAGGGACCAGTTATGGAGGGTTCCATGATGTGAATCATATACCATTGTTGTGAAGTCCCTGTGTGTTGGTAACAGTGAAAGTCTACACAAAGACCAGTTATGGAGGGTTCCGTGATGTGAATCATATACCATTGTTGTGTAGTCACTGTGTATTGGTAACAGTGGAAGTCTACAAGGGACCAGTTATGGAGGTTCCCATGATGTGAATCATATACCATTGTTGTGTAGTCACTGTGTGTTGGTAACAGTGAAAGTCTACACAAGGACCAGTTATGAGGGTTCCATGATGTGGATCATATACCATTGTTGTGTAATCACTGTGTGTTGGTACAGTGAAGTCTACAGGGACCAGTTATGGAGGGTTCCATGATGTGAATCATATACCATTGTTGTGTAGTCACTTTGTGTTGGTAAAAGTGAAAGTCTACACGAGGACCAGTTATGGAGGGTCCCATGATGTGTATCATATGGCATTGTTGTGTAGTCACTGTGTGTTGGCCTCAGTGAAAGTCTAGAAGAAACAGTTATGGAGGGTTCCATGATGTGAATCATATACCATTGTTGTGTATTCACTGTGTGTTGGTAACAGTGAAAGTCTACACGAGGACCAGTTATGGAGGGTCCCATGATGTGAATCATATACCATTGTTGTGTAATCACTGTGTGTTGTAACAGTGAAAGTCTAGACAAGGACCAGTTATGGAGGGTTCCATGATGTGTATCATATAGCATTGTTGTGTAGTCACTGTGTGTTGGTAAAAGTGAGAGTCTAGACAAGGACCAGTTATGGAAGGTTCCATGATGTGTATCATATACCATTGTTGTGTAGTCACTGTGTGTTGGTAACAGTGAAAGTCTAGAAGAACCAGTTATGGAGGGTTCCATGATGTGAATGATATACCATTGTTGTGTAGTCACTGTGTGTTGGTAACAGTGAAAGTCTACACAAGGACCAGTTATGGAGGGTCCATGATGTGGATCATATACCATTGTTGTGTAATCACTGTGTGTTGGTAACAGTGAAAGTCTACAAGGACCAGTTATGGAGGGTTCCATGATGTAAATCATATACCATCGTTGTGTAATCACTGTGTGTTGGTAACAGTGAAAGTCTACAAGACCAGTTATTGAGGGTTCCATGATGTGAATCATACACCATTGTTGTGTAGTCACTGTGTCTTGGTAACAGTGAAAGTCTACACAGGGACCAGTTATGGAGGGTTCCATGATGTAAATCATATACCATTGTTGTGTAGTCACTGTGTGTTGGTAAACAGTGAAAGTCTACAGGGACCAGTTATGGAGGGTTCCATGATGTGGATCATATACCAATGTTGTGTAACCACTGTGTGTTGGTAACAGTGAAAGTCTAGACCAAGGAACAGTTATGGAGGGTTCCATGATGTGAATCATATACCATTGTTGTGTAGTCCCTGTGTGTTGGTAACAGTGAAAGTCTACAGGGACCAGTTATGGAGGTTCCATGATGTGAATCATATGGCGTTGTTGTGTAGTCACTGTGTGTTGGTAACAGTGAAAGTCTACAGGGACCAGTTATGGAGGGTTCCATGATGTGTATCATATGCCATTGTTGTGTATTCACTGTGTGTTGGTAACAGTGAAAGTCTAGAAGGACCAGTTATGGAGGGTTCCATGATGTGAATCATATGGCGTTGTTGTGTAATCACTGTGTGTTGGTAACAGTGAAAGTCTACAGGTACCAGTTATGGAGGGTTCCATGATGTGAATCATATGCCATTGTTGTGTAGTCACTGTGTGTTGGCCACAGTGAAAGTCTACACAAGGACCAGTTATTGGAGGGTTCCATGATGTGTATCATATGGCATTGTTGTGTAGTCACTGTGTATTGGTAACAGTGAAAGTCTACAGGGACCAGTTATGGAGGGTTCCATGATGTGGGATCATATACCATTGTTGTGTAGTCACTTTGTGTTGGTAACAGTGAAAGTCTACACAAGGACTAGTTATGGAGGGTTCCATGATGTGGATCATATACCATTGTTGTGTAGTCACTGTGTGTTGGTAACAGTGAAAGTCTACAGGGACCAGTTATGGAGGGTTCCATGATGTAAATCATATACCATTGTTGTGTAGTCACTGTGTGTTGGTAACAGTGAAAGTCTACACAAGGACCAGTTATGGAGGTTTCCATGATGTAAATCATATACCATTGTTGTGTAATCACTGTGTGTTGGTAACAGTGAAAGTCTACAGGGACCAGTTATTGAGGGTTCCATGATGTGGATCATATACCATTGTTGTGTAGTCACTTGTGTTGGTAAAAGTGAAAGTCTAGACAAGGACCAGTTATGAGGGTTCCATGATGTGAATTATATAGCATTGTTGTGTAATCACTCTGTTGGTAACAGTGAAAGTCTACAGGGACCAGTTATGGAGGGTTCCATGATGTGCATCATATACCATTGTTGTGTAGTCACTGTCTTGGTAATAGTGAAAGTCTACACAAAGACCCAGTTATGTAGGGTTTCCATGATGTGCATCATATACCATTGTTGTGTAGTCACTGTCTTGGTAATAGTGAAAGTCTACACAAAGACCAGTTATTTAGGGTTCCATGATGTGAATCATATACCATTGTTGTGTAGTCACTTTGTGGTGGTAAAAGTGAAAGTCTACACGAGGACCAGTTATGGAGGGTCCATTGATGTGTATCATATGGCATTGTTGTGTAGTCACTGTGTGTTGGCCTCAGTGAAAGTCTAGAAGAACAGTTATGGAGGGTTCCATGATGTGAATCATATACCATTGTTGTGTATTCACTGTGTGTTGGTAACAGTGAAAGTCTACACGAGGACCAGTTATGGAGGGTCCCATGATGTGAATCATATACCATTGTTGTGTAATCACTGTGTGTTGGTAACAGTGAAAGTCCTAGACAAGGACCAGTTATGGAGGGTTCCATGATGTGTATCATATAGCATTGTTGTGTAGTCACTGTGTGTTGGTAACAGTGAGAGTCTAGACAAGGACCAGTTATGGAGGGTTCCATGATGTGTATCATATACCATTGTTGTGTAGTCACTGTGTGTTGGTAACAGTGAAAGTCTAGAAGAACCAGTTATGGAGGGGTCCATGATGTGAATGATATACCATTGTTGTGTAGTCACTGTGTGTTGGTAACAGTGAAAGTCTACACAAGGACCAGTTATGGAGGGTTCCATGATGGTGGATCATATACCATTGTTGTGTAATCACTGTGTGTTGGTACAGTGAAAGTCTACAAGGACCAGTTATGAGGTTCCATGATGTAAATCATATACCATCGTTGTGTAGTCACTGTGTCTTGGTAACAGTGAAAGTCTACACAGGGACCAGTTATGGAGGGTTCCATGATGTAAATCATATATGTTGTGTAGTCACTGTGTGTTGGTAACAGTGAAAGTCTACAGGGACCAGTTATGGAGGGTTCCATGATGTGGATCATATACCAATGTTGTGTAACCACTGTGTGTTGGTAACAGTGAAAGTCTAGACAAGGAACAGTTATGGAGGGTTCCATGATGTGAATCATATACCATTGTTGTGTAGTCCCTGTGTGTTGGTAACAGTGAAAGTCTACAGGGACCAGTTATGGAGGGTTCCATGATGTGAATCATATGGCGTTGTTGTGTAGTCACTGTGTGTTGGTAACAGTGAAAGTCTACAGGGACCAGTTATGGAGGGTTCCATGATGTGTATCATATGCCATTGTTGTGTATTCACTGTGTGTTGGTAACAGTGAAAGTCTAGAAGGACCAGTTATGGAGGGTTCCATGATGTGAATCATATGGCGTTGTTGTGTAATCACTGTGTGTTGGTAACAGTGAAAGTCTACAGGTACCAGTTATGGAGGGTTCCATGATGTGAATCATATGCCATTGTTGTGTAGTCACTGTGTGTTGGCCACAGTGAAAGTCTACACAAGGACCAGTTATGGAGGGTTCCATGATGTGTATCATATGGCATTGTTGTGTAGTCACTGTGTATTGGTAACAGTGAAAGTCTACAGGGACCAGTTATGGAGGGTTCCATGATGTGGATCATATACCATTGTTGTGTAGTCACTTTGTGTTGGTAACAGTGAAAGTCTACACAAGGACTAGTTATGGAGGGTTCCATGATGTGGATCATATACCATTGTTGTGTAGTCACTGTGTGTTGGTAACAGTGAAAGTCTACAGGGACCAGTTATGGAGGGTTCCATGATGTAAATCATATACCATTGTTGTGTAGTCACTGTGTGTTGGTAACAGTGAAAGTCTACACAAGGACCAGTTATGGAGGTTTCCATGATGTAAATCATATACCATTGTTGTGTAATCACTGTGTGTTGGTAACAGTGAAAGTCTACAGGGACCAGTTATTGAGGGTTCCATGATGTGGATCATATACCATTGTTGTGTAGTCACTTTGTGTTGGTAAAAGTGAAAGTCTAGACAAGGACCAGTTATGGAGGGTTCCATGATGTGAATTATATAGCATTGTTGTGTAATCACTCTGTTGGTAACAGTGAAAGTCTACAGGGACCAGTTATGGAGGGTTCCATGATGTGCATCATATACCATTGTTGTGTAGTCACTGTCTTGGTAATAGTGAAAGTCTACACAAAGACCAGTTATGTAGGGTTCCATGATGTGCATCATATACCATTGTTGTGTAGTCACTGTCTTGGTAATAGTGAAAGTCTACACAAAGACCAGTTATTTAGGGTTCCATGATGTGAATCATATACCATTGTTGTGTAGTCACTTTGTGGTGGTAAAAGTGAAAGTCTACACGAGGACCAGTTATGGAGGGTCCCATGATGTGTATCATATGGCATTGTTGTGTAGTCACTGTGTGTTGGCCTCAGTGAAAGTCTAGAAGAACCAGTTATGGAGGGTTCCATGATGTGAATCATATACCATTGTTGTGTATTCACTGTGTGTTGGTAACAGTGAAAGTCTACACGAGGACCAGTTATGGAGGGTCCCATGATGTGAATCATATACCATTGTTGTGTAATCACTGTGTGTTGGTAACAGTGAAAGTCTAGACAAGGACCAGTTATGGAGGGTTCCATGATGTGTATCATATAGCATTGTTGTGTAGTCACTGTGTGTTGGTAACAGTGAGAGTCTAGACAAGGACCAGTTATGGAGGGTTCCATGATGTGTATCATATACCATTGTTGTGTAGTCACTGTGTGTTGGTAACAGTGAAAGTCTAGAAGAACCAGTTATGGAGGGTTCCATGATGTGAATGATATACCATTGTTGTGTAGTCACTGTGTGTTGGTAACAGTGAAAGTCTACACAAGGACCAGTTATGGAGGGTTCCATGATGTGGATCATATACCATTGTTGTGTAATCACTGTGTGTTGGTAACAGTGAAAGTCTACAAGGACCAGTTATGGAGGGTTCCATGATGTAAATCATATACCATCGTTGTGTAGTCACTGTGTCTTGGTAACAGTGAAAGTCTACACAGGGACCAGTTATGGAGGGTTCCATGATGTAAATCATATACCATTGTTGTGTAGTCACTGTGTGTTGGTAACAGTGAAAGTCTACAGGGACCAGTTATGGAGGGTTCCATGATGTGGATCATATACCAATGTTGTGTAACCACTGTGTGTTGGTAACAGTGAAAGTCTAGACAAGGAACAGTTATGGAGGGTTCCATGATGTGAATCATATACCATTGTTGTGTAGTCCCTGTGTGTTGGTAACAGTGAAAGTCTACAGGGACCAGTTATGGAGGGTTCCATGATGTGAATCATATGGCGTTGTTGTGTAGTCACTGTGTGTTGGTAACAGTGAAAGTCTACAGGGACCAGTTATGGAGGGTTCCATGATGTGTATCATATGCCATTGTTGTGTATTCACTGTGTGTTGGTAACAGTGAAAGTCTAGAAGGACCAGTTATGGAGGGTTCCATGATGTGAATCATATGGCGTTGTTGTGTAATCACTGTGTGTTGGTAACAGTGAAAGTCTACAGGTACCAGTTATGGAGGGTTCCATGATGTGAATCATATACCATTGTTGTGTAGTCACTGTGTGTTGGTAACAGTGAAAGTCTACACAAGGACCAGTTATGGAGGGTTCCATGATGTGGATCATATACCATTGTTGTGTAATCACTGTGTGTTGGTAACAGTGAAAGTCTACAAGGACCAGTTATGGAGGGTTCCATGATGTAAATCATATACCATCGTTGTGTAGTCCACTGTGTCTTGGTAACAGTGAAAGTCTACACAGGGACCAGTTATGGAGGGTTCCATGATGTAAATCATATACCATTGTTGTGTAGTCACTGTGTGTTGGTAACAGTGAAAGTCTACAGGGACCAGTTATGGAGGGTTCCATGATGTGGATCATATACCAATGTTGTGTAACCACTGTGTGTTGGTAACAGTGAAAGTCTAGACAAGGAACAGTTATGGAGGGTTCCATGATGTGAATCATATACCATTGTTGTGTAGTCCCTGTGTGTTGGTAACAGTGAAAGTCTACAGGGACCAGTTATGGAGGGTTCCATGATGTGAATCATATGGCGTTGTTGTGTAGTCACTGTGTGTTGGTAACAGTGAAAGTCTACAGGGACCAGTTATGGAGGGTTCCATGATGTGTATCATATGCCATTGTTGTGTATTCACTGTGTGTTGGTAACAGTGAAAGTCTAGAAGGACCAGTTATGGAGGGTTCCATGATGTGAATCATATGGCGTTGTTGTGTAATCACTGTGTGTTGGTAACAGTGAAAGTCTACAGGTACCAGTTATGGAGGGTTCCATGATGTGAATCATATGCCATTGTTGTGTAGTCACTGTGTGTTGGCCACAGTGAAAGTCTACACAGGGACCAGTTATGGAGGGTTCCATGATGTGTATCATATGGCATTGTTGTGTAGTCACTGTGTATTGGTAACAGTGAAAGTCTACAGGGACCAGTTATGGAGGGTTCCATGATGTGGATCATATACCATTGTTGTGTAGTCACTTTGTGTTGGTAACAGTGAAAGTCTACACAAGGACTAGTTATGGAGGGTTCCATGATGTGGATCATATACCATTGTTGTGTAGTCACTGTGTGTTGGTAACAGTGAAAGTCTACAGGGACCAGTTATGGAGGGTTCCATGATGTAAATCATATACCATTGTTGTGTAGTCACTGTGTGTTGGTAACAGTGAAAGTCTACACAAGGACCAGTTATGGAGGTTTCCATGATGTAAATCATATACCATTGTTGTGTAATCACTGTGTGTTGGTAACAGTGAAAGTCTACAGGGACCAGTTATTGAGGGTTCCATGATGTGGATCATATACCATTGTTGTGTAGTCACTTTGTGTTGGTAAAAGTGAAAGTCTAGACAAGGACCAGTTATGGAGGGTTCCATGATGTGAATTATATAGCATTGTTGTGTAATCACTCTGTTGGTAACAGTGAAAGTCTACAGGGACCAGTTATGGAGGGTTCCATGATGTGCATCATATACCATTGTTGTGTAATCACTGTCTTGGTAATAGTGAAAGTCTACACAAAGACCAGTTATGTAGGGTTCCATGATGTGCATCATATACCATTGTTGTGTAGTCACTGTCTTGGTAATAGTGAAAGTCTACACAAAGACCAGTTATTTAGGGTTCCATGATGTGCATCATATAGCATTGTTTTGTAATCACTGTGTGTTGATCACAGTTAAAGTCTACAAAGACCAGTTATGGAGGGTTCCATGATATGAATTGTGATATCAGTCGGTCGGGAACCTTGGAGTCTGAGTCTGGATGTATAAACCCTGGGTGTTATAGTGCAGGAACCTTAAAGTCTGTCTGGATGTATTAACCCTGGGTGTTATAGTGCAGGAACCTTGAAGTCTTAGTCTGAATGTATAAACCCCCTGTTGTTGTATTGCAGGAACATTGAAGTCTATCTGGATGTACAAATGTATAAACCCTTGGTGTTATAGTGCAGGAACCCTGAAGTCTGTCTGGATGCATAAACCCATGGTGTTATAGTGCAGGAACCTTGAAGTCTGTCTGGATGTATTAACAATTGGTGTTATGGTGCAGGAACCTTAAAGTCTGTCAGGATGTATAAACGCTTGGTGTTATAGTGCAGGAACCTTAAAGTCTGTTTGGATGCATAAACCCTTGGTGTTATAGTGCAGGAACCTTAAAGTCTGAGTCTGAATGTATAAACCCCCTGGTGTTGTAGTGCTAGGATGGTCACAGGATAACCTCTGGGAAGTTGATAACTGATAAAGGGCTGTGGATGCACACACGTTTGTGTTAATGTGTGGTAAATACTGGACTGTTAAGGCCTATACACTGTATTAGTTATACTGGCAGATTTAAGCCAGCGTGTGTACTTGTGATACCTTGCGGCCTATACACACTATGGCTGGAGCAAATTGTGGAGAGTACAAGTTTTCCATTCTACCTTGAGTTGAGTGGAAAGTTTGTGGTATTATTAAGGCATGAAGGGAGTGTCATTGAGTGACATTGGAATACCAAGGTGCACATCACGAAAAATTGAAACAGTGTACAAGTATAGATTATGTTCAAGTTGGCAAGAGATTTAAGTCAGCTTGTATCAGATGCATGTACCTGTAGGTATAACACATGTATGTATACATGTACCAGCTTCACCAGTATAACACATGTACATGTACATGTACCAGCTTCACCAGTATAACACATGCACGTGTACATGTACCAGATGTACCAGTATAATACATGTACGTCTACATGTACCAGGTTCACCACTATAACACATGTACACGTACATGTACCAGATTCACCAGTAAAACACATGTACATGTACATGTACCAGATTCACCAGTATAATACATGTACAGAAAGTGCTAGCCACTGTATTGATGTACAGGTATACCTGAGCAAGACTTGAAGAAATGCAATTACATGTACATGAAGTACCATCAGTCTGACAGCTGGGATGCCAGAACTGTCAGCTCACAACAAGGGGGATATTTTCTGGGACAGAACTCTGTTCAAATACGAACCTCGTCTCTGTCTGCTGGTAGCATAGTCTCGGCAGACTCTGTTCAAGTTGCTGGATTATATTTCTGATGCTAGTTTTCTGTGTTGTTTAGGACATATTACCTGGTATACTGATTTGGCTCATGAATAGCATGTACATGGAATAGGTATCTGTACAGTGTAGCACGCGTCAGTGTACAGCGTATGCCTAGATCGACATACATGCTTAATTATAAAGACTATGACTTTCCAGCACACCTTGTAGCCGTTTCTTTCTCAGCGGAGCAGATTGCCTTGTTACTGGAATTGCACATTTGGCTTCATTGCAAGAATGTTTGTACTCAGTACATTAAGCTCTTGTAGATCCATATCTGTGTGTGCATTCTTCTGCTGAAAGATTTATAAAAGGCAACAACATGGACGTTCACAAATGATTGCTCTAAAAGTTAAATATGTGCCATTTAGATTGGAGAAAGATTATCAGGTAATGCGGGCAGAATTGGAATACAGGTTTGTAGAGGGCTGAGTAGAGAAATACAGTGTTCATTTTTGTGCACAGCTGAGTGGATTATTGTGTTCATTTTTGTGAACAACTGAGTGGAACACTGTGTTCATTTTTGTGCACAGCTGAGTGGAGTATTGTGTTCATTTTTGTGAGCAGCAGAGAGGAATATTGTGTTCATTTTTGTGCACATCTGAGTGGAACACTGTGTTCATTTTTGTGCACAACTGAGTGGAGTATTGTGTTCATATTTGTGAGCAGCAGAGAGGAATATTGTGTTCATTTTTGTGCACAACTGAGTGGAACACTGTGTTCATTTTTGTGCACAGCTGAGTGGAGTATTGTGTTCATTTTTGTGCACAGCTTGGTGGAATATTGTGTTCATTTTTGTGAGCAGCAGAGATGAATATTGTGTTCATTTTTGTGCACAACTGAGTGGAACACTGTGTTCATTTTTGTGTGCAGCAGAGAGGAACACTGTTCATTTTTGTGCACAGCAGAGTGAAATATTGTGTTCATTTTTGTGAGCAGCAGAGAGGAACACTGTTCATTTTTGTGCACAGCTCAGTGGAATATTGTGTTCATTTTTGTGCACAGCTTGGTGGAATATTGTGTTCATTTTTGTGAGCAGCAGAGATGAATATTGTGTTCATTTTTGTGCACAACTGAGTGGAACACTGTGTTCATTTTTGTGTGCAGCAGAGAGGAACACTGTTCATTTTTGTGCACAGCAGAGTGAAATATTGTGTTCATTTTTGTGAGCAGCAGAGAGGAACACTGTTCATTTTTGTGCACAGCTCAGTGGAATATTGTGTTCATTTTTGTGCCCAGTGGAGTGGATATTGTGTTCATTTTTGTGCACATATGAGTGGAATATTGTGTTCATTTTTGTGCACAGCTCAGTGGAATATTGTGTTCATTTTTGTGCCCAGTGGAGTGGATATTGTGTTCATTTTTGTGCACAGCAGAGTGAAATATTGTGTTCATTTTTGTGAGCAGCAGAGAGGAACACTGTTCATTTTTGTGCACAGCAGAGTGAAATATTGTGTTCATCTTTGTGAGCAGCAGAGAGGAACACTGTTCATTTTTGTGCACATCTGAGTGGAATATTGTGTTCATTTTTGTGCACATCTGAGTGGAATATTGTGTTCATTTTTGTGCACAGCTCAGTGAAATATTGTGTTCATTTTTGTGCCCAGTGGAGTGGATATTGTGTTCATTTTTGTGCACAGCTCAGTGGAATATTGTGTTCATTTTTGTGTACAGCTTGGTGGAATATTGTGTTCATTTTTGTGAGCAGCAGAGAGGAATATTGTGTTCATTTTTGTGCACAGCAGAGTGAAATATTGTGTTCATTTTTGTGCCTAGTGGAGTGGATATTGTGTTCATTTTTGTGCACAGCTCAGTGGAATATTGTGTTCATTTTTGTGAGCAGCAGAGAGGAATATTGTGTTCATTTTTGTGCACAGCTCAGTGGAATATTGTGTTCATTTTTGTGAGCAGCAGAGAGGAATATTGTGTTCATTTTTGTGCACAGCTCAGTGGACTATTGTGTTCATTTTTGTGAGCAGCAGAGAGGAATATTGTGTTCATTTTTGTGCACAGCAGGGAGGAATATTGTGTTCATTTTTGTGAGCAGTGGAGAGGAACAGTGTTCATTTTTGTGCACATCTGAGTGGAATATTGTGTTCATTTTTTTCACAACAGGGAGGAATGTTGTGTTCATGTATGTGCACAGCCAAGTGTCATATGGTGTATATTTCAATAAATGGTGTTTAGCAAAATTTATGTACAACAGATCAAGTCCTGAGGACAGCTAATTAAAGCACTTATTTGATAAAGGATTAAATTTATAGTACATGTACATACATTGTGCTTGTAATGTTGTAGGAAATTATATATCTGTGCTATAAAGCAAGGATTTATAGCTTAAAGACATTCGTGTTCAAACCCAAGATATATTTGGTGTGAAACTTCAAGATGGCCCTATGGCAACAAAGAATTTTTTGACGTGACCTATTCAACCTGTGTAATTCAAAATCATTATGAAGTAAGGTAATGCCCAACAATGAATTTTTAATCATGGCCTGAGCAGGATGGGCAATTCCAAACCCTGCTAAAGTCAGGTTATACCCACAAAAGAAAATGTTTAAGGATGGCCTGATTAAGCTGTACTTCAAATCCATGATAGGGCCAGGTTATGACCAACGAAGAGTTTTTAAACATGGCCTGATCAGGTTCTGCATCAAAACCATGTGTGAAATTTGTATACCTTGTTTCAGGAATCACTGAAGAGTTCTCAGAAGTGAGATAAACAATGGTGAATGCCTTCGTACCTCCTTTCTGTATAAACATACAGGAAACATTGTCAAGATCTATATGTGTATGTGTCATATAAAAACCCTTGGATGTGTCTTTTATGAAGGGGGGAGACTTTCTCAAACACGAACTGTGGGATCATTCCACGTGCAACGATGAACTGTTGTTATAAACCCAACACACTTTAGTGTACATCTGTACATCTACAGTATATGCATCAGACGAACACTTCATGTTCATCAGCTTTCAGGAAACATTTTGGTCTGATCATTTACAAACCTCTGGATGATTTATTTATGTGCAAGACCAGCTCGTATGTCCAGATATGGGCTGGTCACAGAACTGACCTTTGACCCTGATCATGTGGTTCAGTCGACCAATGACACTTGGCCACCAAGTTGAAATTGAGACTGAAGACGAAGATGAAGAGTACACATCAGTACGTTTGTAAGTACACATGTACTTATCTGACAAGGCAGTTTAAGTCTGCCAGAAAGCTGTACATACTTGTTGTTGTTGGTCCTGTTTGCTTTTGTTGTTGTTTTGTTTGTTTGTCTGTCTGTCTGTTTCCTTTCTTGTTGTCATAATTGATTCTAGATGATTGAGGCGCATTTAAGGTAGAAATGTGAACCACGCTTTAATAAGGCAAGGAAGGAGCTTTTGGATTCGGATTCAAATGGTGAAGTCATAAGTGATTTTTATTTGAAACTCTTCTCTCCGGCCATAAGTGGGAAGGTCTGTCAGCAACCTGCGGATGGTCATGGGTTTCCTCCGGGCTGTGCCCGGTTTCCACCCACCATAATGCTGGCCGCCGTGGTATAAGTGAAATATTCTTGAGTACGGCGTAAAACACCAATCAAATAAATAAATAAATAAATATTTGAAACTCTTAATATGCAGCTTAGGATACGTTCTAACATGTAAAACTATTAAAAAGAATAAGCTCAGCTTTCTTCTGTGTAAAAATGGTGTAAAAATGGCTTTAAACTAACCAGCAGTTGAGATGCCAAGGGAGATATATGTACAGCTGTACATTTTCATAGCTGGCAAAACAACTCTGGAGGGAGAAGATTCTGATTGACTTTGCGCTAAGTTGGCCCCACAGTCCCAGACAGTTTAAATATCGAAAACATTATTTCCAAAAACATGGATCCATTGACAGAAAACATGCATATAAAATAGAAGATGTGAAATATGCCTCTATTTTTGTTATTTTTGTTATTTTGTTATTTTTTGTGGTATTTTGGCAATGCCAGTTTTATTTTATATTTTACGATTGAGCCGATTTCAGAAATTTGAAAAATGTTGAGACAGTAAACCCGAAGCACTCACTCACTCACTCACTCACTCACTCCTCTCTGGTCATAATGCTTAGTGGGATTAGGTCTGTCAGCAACCTGTGCATGGTCATGGGTTTCTGCAGACTCTGCCTGGTTTCCTCCCACCATAATGCTGATCTCCATAGTACAAGTGTAAGTGAAATAGTCTTGAGCATGGCATAAAACACCAATCAAATAAATATATACACATGGTTTTGCATGTACCTTGCACAGTCTCAAACTGGCGATGTAATCCTTGAATGGGTGGATTCCAGGTACCAGTATATGTTGTATGCCTACATCTATAGTGCCCATTGTGAGGGGCATCTGCCATGGGGCGTGTGGCGGGGTTGATACTATATACATACTGTACATATTACAGCATTCATTAAGACATCCTCCTCCAGATGACAAAATTACCTGTACAATTACATGTACCTTACACAGTTACAGTTGTAACGTATAGGGTTACATGCGTCTAAGTTGCCAAAAGCACTGGTATGTGGGTACAGTGCATGTATGATGAGTGTGTTGGTGGCCTGCTGCCAGCTTGTAACGATGTACCTGTAGTCAGTGTGTATTAACGCTCCAGTTACACGCACATGTAGGATTGTTCTCATTCTTCTTTGTGTTGGGTTCTGTCAAGGGGTAGTCCTACCCAGGTACATGTACCTTTACCAGTACACCTGTGCATGCAGTAAATCTACCAGTACCCCTGTGCAGTACCTCTACCACTATACCTGTGCAGTAAATCTACCAGTACACCTGTGCAGTACCTCTACCAGTACACCTGTGCAGTACCTCTACCAGTACACCTGTGCAATACCTCTACCAGTACACCTGTGCAATACCTCTACCAGTACACCTGTGCATGCAGTAACCCTACCAGCACACCTGCTCAGTACCTTTACCACTATACCTGTGCAGTAAATCTACCAGTACACCTGTGCAGTACCTCTACCAGTACACCTGTGCATGCAATACCCCTACCAGCAACCTGCTCAGTACTTTTACCACTATACCTGTGCAGTACCTTTACCACTATACCTGTTCAGTAAATCTACCAGTACACCTGTGCAGTACCTTTACCACTATACCTGTGCAGTAAATCTACCAGTACACCTTTGCAGTACCTCTACCAGTTGACCTGTGCAGTACCTTTACCACTATACCTATGTAATAAATCTACCAGTACACCTGTGCAGTACCTCTACCAGTACACCTGTGCAGTATGTTTACCACTATACCTGTGTAGTAAATCTACTAGTACACCTGTGCAGTACCTCTACCAGTTCACCTGTGCAGTACGTTTACCGCTATACCTGTGCAGTAAATCTACTAGTACACCTGTGCAGTACCTCTACCAATACACCTGCTCAGTACATTTACCACTATACCTGTGCAGTAAATCTACCAGTACACCAGCTCAGTACCTCTACCAGTATACCTGTACAGTATCTCTACCACTACACCTGTGCATGCTGTACCCCTACCAGTAACCTGCTCAGGACCTTTACCACTATACCTGTGCAGTAAATCTACCAGTACACCTGCTCAGTACCTCTACCAGTATACCTGTACAGTACCTCTACCACTACACCTGTGCATGCAGTACCCCTACCAGTACACCTGTGCAGTACCCCTCCCAGTACACCTGTGCAGTACCTCTACCAGTTCACCTGTGCAGTACCTCTACCAATACACCTGTGCAGTACCTCTACCAATACACCTGTGCAGTACCTCTACCAATACACCTGTGCAGTACCTCTACCAGTTTACCTATGTAGTACCTTTACCAGTTCACCTGCATACAGTGTTTATATTATGAGCAAAGAAACACACCTACATGTTTAGTTCTTAAAAAGCGAAATATACTATAGGAAATTGCAGACGATAACGAACTACAGGTACATGTACATCTATGGTGAATAAGTTAACATTTTGCCCGTCATAGATTAAAGATGTGCATATTTTGCCTCATTCTGATAGTTATGGGCCTTGATCATACTTACAGTGTGTATATGTGGTATGAAGGACATGCACCACAGGTACTGCATACTTACAGTGTGTATATGTGGTATGAAGGACATGCACTGCAGGTACTGCATACTTACAGTGTGTATATGTGGTGTGAAGGACATGCACCACAGGTACGGCATACTTACAGTGTGTATATGTGGTGTGAAGGACATGCACCGCAGGTACTGCATACTTACAGTGTGTATATGTGGTATGAAGGACATGCACCACAGGGACGGCATACTTACAGTGTGTATATGTGGTATGAAGGACATGCACCGCAGGTACTGCATAATTACAGTGTGTATATGTGGTATGAAGGACATGCACCACAGGGACGGCATACTTACAGTGTGTATATGTGGTGTGAAGGACATGCACCGCAGGTACTGCATACTTACAGTGTGTATATGTGGTATGAAGGACATGCACCACAGGTACTGCATACTTACAGTGTGTATATGTGGTGTGAAGGACATGCACCGCAGGTACTGCATACTTACAGTGTGTATATGTGGTGTGAAGGACATGCACCGCAGGTACTGCATACTTACAGTGTGTATATGTGGGGTGAAGGACATGCACCACAGGGACGGCATACTTACAGTGTGTATATGTGGGGTGAAGGACATGCACCGCAGGTACTGCATACTTACAGTGTGTATATGTGGGGTGAAGGACATGCACCGCAGGTACGGCATACTTACAGTGTGTATATGTGGTGTGAAGGACATGCACTGCAGGTACTGCATACTTACAGTGTGTATATGTGGTATGAAGGACATGCACCACAGGTACGGCATACTTACAGTGTGTATATGTGGTGTGAAGGACATGCACCGCAGGTACTGCATACTTACAGTGTGTATATGTGGTGTGAAGGACATGCACTGCAGGTACTGCATACTTACAGTGTGTATATGTGGTGTGAAGGACATGCACCACAGGTACGGCATACTTACAGTGTGTATATGTGGTGTGAAGGACATGCACCGCAGGTACTGCATACTTACAGTGTGTATATGTGGTGTGAAGGACATGCACCACAGGGACGGCATACTTACAGTGTGTATATGTGGTATGAAGGACATGCACCACAGGTACGGCATACTTACAGTGTGTATATGTGGTATGAAGGACATGCACCACAGGTACGGCATACTTACAGTGTGTATGTGGTGTGAAGGACATGCACCACAGGGACGGCATACTTACAGTGTGTATATGTGGTATGAAGGACATGCACCGTAGGTACGGCATACTTACAGTGTGTATATGTGGTGTGAAGGACATGCACCGTAGGTACGGCATACTTACAGTGTGTATATGTGGTGTGAAGGACATGCACCACAGGTACGGCATACTTACAGTGTGTATATGTGGTGTGAAGGACATGCACCACAGGTACGGCATACTTACAGTGTGTATATGTGGTTTGAAGGACATGCACCACAGGGACGGCATACTTACAGTGTGTATATGTGGTGTGAAGGACATGCACCACAGGGACGGCATACTTACAGTGTGTATATGTGGGGTGAAAGACATGCACCGCAGGTACTGCATACTTACAGTGTGTATATGTGGTGTGAAGGACATGCACCACAGGGACGGCATACTTACAGTGTGTATATGTGGTATGAAGGACATGCACCACAGGTACTGCATACTTACAGTGTGTATATGTGGGGTGAAGGACATGCACCGTAGGTACTGCATAATTACAGTGTGTATATGTGGTGTGAAGGACATGCACCACAGGGACGGCATACTTACAGTGTGTACATGTGGTATGAAGGACATGCACCACAGGGACGGCATACTTACAGTGTGTATATGTGGTGTGAAGGACATGCACCGCATGTACTGCATACTTACAGTGTGTATATGTGGTATGAAGGACATGCACCACAGGTACTGCATACTTACAGTGTGTATATGTGGGGTGAAGGACATGCACCGTAGGTACTGCATAATTACAGTGTGTATATGTGGTATGAAGGACATGCACCACAGGGACGGCATACTTACAGTGTGTATATGTGGGGTGAAGGACATGCACCACAGGTACTGCATACTTACAGTGTGTATATGTGGTGTGAAGGACATGCACCGCAGGTACTGCATACTTACAGTGTGTATTTGTGGTGTGAAGGACATGCACCACAGGGACGGCATACTTACAGTGTGTACATGTGGTATGAAGGACATGCACCACAGGGACGGCATACTTACAGTGTGTATATGTGGTGTGAAGGACATGCACCACAGGTTCGGCATACTTACAGTGTGTATATGTGGGGTGAAGGACATGCACCGTAGGTACTGCATAATTACAGTGTGTATATGTGGTATGAAGGACATGCACCACAGGGACGGCATACTTACAGTGTGTATATGTAGTATGAAGGACATGCACCACAGGTTCGGCATACTTACAGTGTGTATATGTGGTGTGAAGGACATGCACCGCAGGTACTGCATACTTACAGTGTGTATATGTGGTGTGAAGGACATGCACCACAGGGACGGCATACTTACAGTGTGTATATGTGGTGTGAAGGACATGCACCACAGGTACTGCATACTTACAGTGTGTATGTGGTATGAAGGACATGCACCACAGGTTCGGCATACTTACAGTGTGTATATGTGGTGTGAAGGACATGCACCGCAGGTACTGCATACTTACAGTGTGTACATGTGGTATGAAGGACATGCACCACATGGACGGCATACTTACAGTGTGTATATGTGGTGTGAAGGACATGCACCGCATGTACTGCATACTTACAGTGTGTATATGTGGTATGAAGGACATGCACCACAGGTACTGCATACTTACAGTGTGTATATGTGGGGTGAAGGACATGCACCGCAGGTACTGCATACTTGCAGTGTGTATATGTGGTATGAAGGACATGCACCACAGGGACGGCATACTTACAGTGTGTATATGTGGGGTGAAGGACATGCACCACAGGTACTGCATACTTACAGTGTGTATGTGGTATGAAGGACATGCACCACAGGGACGGCATACTTACAGTGTGTATATGTGGTGTGAAGGACATGCACTGCAGGTACTGCATACTTACAGTGTGTATATGTGGGGTGAAGGACATGCACCGCAGGTACTGCATACTTACAGTGTGTATATGTGGTATGAAGGACATGCACCACAGGGACGGCATACTTACAGTGTGTATATGTGGTGTGAAGGACATGCACCGCAGGTACTGCATACTTACAGTGTGTATATGTGGTATGAAGGACATGCACCACAGGGACGGCATACTTACAGTGTGTATATGTGGTGTGAAGGACATGCACCGCAGGCACTGCATACTTACAGTGTGTATATGTGGGGTGAAGGACATGCACCACAGGTACTGCATACTTACAGTGTGTATATGTGGTGTGAAGGACATGCACCGTAGGTACTGCATACTTACAGTGTGTATGTGTGGTATGAAGGACATGCACCACAGGTACTGCATACTTACAGTGTGTATATGTGGTATGAAGGACATGCACCACAGGTACGGCATACTTACAGTGTGTATATGTGGTGTGAAGGACATGCACCGTAGGTACTGCATACTTACAGTGTGTATATGTGGTATGAAGGACATGCACCACAGGTACGGCATACTTACAGTGTGTATATGTGGTGTGAAGGACATGCACCGTAGGTACTGCATACTTACAGTGTGTATATGTGGTGTGAAGGACATGCACCACAGGTACGGCATACTTACAGTGTGTATATGTGGTATGAAGGACATGCACCGCAGGTACTGCATACTTACAGTGTGTATATGTGGTGTGAAGGACATGCACCGTAGGTACAGCATGTTCACTGTGTGATCAGGTTTTATTTATTTATTTTTTTGACAGTGTGATCAGATTTTATGTTTTTCTGTTCACTGGGATCAGGTTTTATGTTTTTCTGTTCACTGTGATCAGGTCTTATGTTTTTCTGTTCACTATGTGATCAGGTTTTTTTTTATTTGTTTTTGATGATGTGATCAGATTTTATGTTTTTCTGTTCACTGTGTGATCAGGTTTTATGTTTTTCCGTTCACAGTATGATGAGATTTGATCAGGTTTGATCTTTTTCTTTTCTCAGTATGATCAAGTGTGACATTATTCTGTTCACACTGTTATGTAATTTGGTGTTTTTCTGTTCACAGTGTGGTGTTTTTTGTTTTTTTTTTTACATTTTTCTATTGGATGTGTGATAGACTTTGTTTTCACTGTTCACAATGCGATGTAATTTGTTTTTTTCTTTCTCTTCACAGTGTAATGGGGTTTGGGGCTGATCTACAGGGAAAAGAGTCCCACGAAGCCTTGGTCAGGATCCAGGATGCGGAAATTCGCTTACTGGAGAACATCAAACGGTGTATGCAGATGAGGATAGACACAGATAAGAAATATGCAACAGCTCTTTCACAGCTGGTCTCCCAGGCCCACAAGGTCAATGCAGACCCAGCTAACGAGTTTACACCACTTTGTTCCGTTTTCAAGGTAAAACTTCAAGAGATACTTCCATGATCTTGGAAGAAAAATTTACCCATAATCATCAAAAGTTTTTTCTAACCACTCTTTCTTTTTTGTCCTTTGGAAAGTTCTTGGGAAATTTGAAACTGAATTTTTTAACAAAAAAAAATATATTTTGTTGGAGATTAAAACTTTATGTCATTGCTCCCAGACATTCTGGCAGGTTCAGATGGTTGTCTTACATTTGTATTTGTACTAAACTATGAGAAGTTCACACATTTCTAACATTCCCTCAAGCTTTGCCCGGTTTTCTCCCACCTACACCATAATCCGTGCGCCATTTTTATAAGTGAGATATTTTTGAATACGGCGTAAAAAAAACAATCAGATATGTAGATAAATAAGTGCACAATTTTAACACAATGTGGTGAGGATATTTGTATGTATCTTGTGGGTTTGCAGGTCTGGGATGTGGTGGTCCGAGAGACTCACCAACTGGCCTTACTGTTTGGGTCCAGCTCGGAGGAGTTGTCGTCAAAAACCCTGGAAAAATTGACGAGTTTGATTAGCGAAAAAAAATCTGCTAGAAAGTTCTACTCGGATGAACGAAACCGTTTAGAAGCAGACTTTACCAAGGTACGAAGTTAACACTCATACCTGAATTCCTCAACCGTTTTGCATGTGAAAGAGCAACTTTCAGTGCAGCGTACATGTAGACATATTTCTAGGTTTTGCAGACAATTTCAGGGCTCCACAAAAAGTGTAATTTTATCAGTCTGCACAGGATAATGCCTTGAGAATATGCGAAAAGGTTTAAGATTTATTTATTTATTTGATTGGTGTTTTATGCCGTACTCAAGAATATTTCACTTATACGACGGCGGCCAGCATTATGGTGGAAGGAAACCGGGAAGAGCCCGGGGGAAACCCACGACCATCCGCAGGTTGGTGGCAGACCTTCCCACGTACGGCCGGAGAGGAAGCCAGCATGAACTGGACTTGAACTCACAGCGACCGCATTGGTGAGAGAATTCTGGGTCATTGTGCTGCGCTAGCGCGCTAACCAACTGAGCCACGGAGGCCCCGAAAAGGTTGAAGAATTACAGTATGTATATGTACATGTAAGAATATAAGCATTGATGGGAGCTTGACTTCTTAATACTGGAGAAAAACAAATCATGATAGCTACCTCATACAGTTGAAAACACCACGGTGTTTGTTAAAAACCACTTGTCTTCTACCAGTTTTGTGCATAGCTGTAAATCACATATGGATAGGTTTGTCAGTAACTGGCCAAAGGTCTGTGGTTTATACCCTTTGCTGTGGGTTTCCTACATCCATCAAAATCACTACCATCATAAAAGTGAAAAATTTATGAGTACTAACATGGTGTTAAGCAGGTAGACGTACAGGTATGAAATAAATAAATAAATAAATAACTGAAACCTGAAATTGCGGCTGTAACTGACCAGCAAGAGCGTTTTTACCTGGACTGAATTTCACCCGCAGTGACAGCAATGGTTATGGTGAGACACTCCTACAGAATGGAGGAAAGACATCAGTCAAGTGTTCAATTCAATTTTCAGTTCGTTTCAGTTGAGAGCCATAGGCCTACATGTACCTTTAATGACCACAAATTTCACCTGAAAAAAGTGCATTTTTTAGAAGCAAATAAAGGTTACAAAATAAGGTTTTTGGCGCAGAAACTTGTAATTTTCCAGTAGAATATCATTTCCATGTTCCAGGCAAACCTCAAAACACCTTTCTAGACTCAATAGAACTCTCAGAATCAGGAAAAATGAGCAAGTTAGTCATGGAAGAACTTTATGGTCATCTAAGGAATGTGTACTGTGTTTAATTATTTGATGGGTGTTTCACCACGTACTCATTGTGTACATGTACATTAAGGCCTGATCTTTGAGTTCTACGTTAACTAGGTTTCAAATGATTTAGGGTTTGAAAATAAGCATTAATATCTGGTTGTTGTTGTTGTTGTTATTACAGCTTCAGGATGAATTGGGTAAAAGTAAGAGTGAGTACCACAGACTCGTGGACAGATTGAGATTAGATAAAGCCAGATTTGAGGACCTCTACAGGAAAGGTGAGTAAGGTTCTCTGCAGATATACAAGACTGGTTTACAGATTATGATTAGATAAAGCCAAATTTGAGGACCTCTACAGGAAAGGTGAGTAAGGTGCTCTGCAGATATACAAGACTGGTTTACAGATTATGATTAGATAAAGCCAAATTTGAGAACCTCTACAGGAAAGGTGAGTAAGGTGCTCTGCAGATATACAAGACTGGTTTACAGATTATGATTAGATAAAGCCAAATTTGAGGACCTCTACAGGAAAGGTGAGTAAGGTGCTCTGCTGATATACAAGACTGGTTTACAGATTATGATTAGATAAAGCCAAATTTGAGGACCTCTACAGGAAAGGTGAGTAAGGTGCTCTGCTGATATACAAGACTGGTTTACAGATTATGATTAGATAAAGCCAAATTTGAGGACCTCTACAGGAAGGGTGAGTAAGGTGCTCTGCAGATATACAAGACTGGTTTACAGATTATGATTAGATAAAGCCAAATTTGAGGACCTCTACAGGAAAGGTGAGTAAGGTGCTCTGCAGATATACAAGACTGGTTTACATCTTATGATTAGATAAAGCCAAATTTGAGGACCTCTACAGGAAAGGTGAGTAAGGTGCTCTGCTGATATACAAGACTGGTTTACATATTATGATTAGATAAAGCCAAATTTGAGGACCTCTACAGGAAGGGTGAGTAAGGTGCTCTGCAGATATACAAGACTGGTTTACAGATTATGATTAGATAAAGCCAAATTTGAGGACCTCTACAGGAAAGGTGAGTAAGGTGCTCTGCTGATATACAAGACTGGTTTACAGATTATGATTAGATAAAGCCAAATTTGAGGACCTCTACAGGAAAGGTGAGTAAGGTGCTCTGCTGATATACAAGACTGGTTTACAGATTATGATTAGATAAAGCCAAATTTGAGGACCTCTACAGGAAAGGTGAGTAAGGTGCTCTGCTGATATACAAGACTGGTTTACAGATTATAATTAGATAAAGCCAAATTTGAGGACCTCTACAGGAAAGGTGAGTAAGGTGCTCTGCTGATATACAAGACTGGTTTACAGATTGAGATTAGATAAAGCCAAATTTGAGGACCTCTACAGGAAAGGTAAGGTGCTCTGCTGATATACAAGACTGGTTTACAGATTATGATTAGATAAAGCCAAATTTGAGGACCTCTACAGGAAAGGTGAGTAAGGTGCTCTGCTGATATACAAGACTGGTTTACAGATTATGATTAGATAAAGCCAAATTTGAGAACCTCTACAGGAAAGGTGAGTAAGGTGCTCTGCTGATATACAAGACGGGTTTACAGATTATGATTAGATAAAGCTAAATTTGAGAACCTCTACAGGAAAGGTGAGTAAGGTGCTCTGCTGATATACAAGACTGGTTTACAGATTATGATTAGATAAAGCCAAATTTGAGAACCTCTACAGGAAAGGTGAGTAAGGTGCTCTGCTGATATATACAAAACTGGTTTACAGATTATGATTAGATAAAGCCAAATTTGAGAACCTCTACAGAAAATGTGAGTAAGATCAGAGCCTGAATTTTCAGAAGTTAATACCAGATTTAAATGTAACTTTAAGCCAAGTCTTCAATTTTTGTACTTAGCCTAAAAAAATTGTGTAACATTATATTAAATATCAACTAAAACTTCTGCTGCTATACTTTAAGTTTGGAGAACTGAATTGGCCGCTGAGTTTGGCTAAAAACTTTAAATATGACTTCATACCAGTATTAGGTACTACACTTTTGAACAACTGGGCCCTCTACCCCAGATATAAAAGTCTCCTTAGTATACATGTTGAAAAGGTTGAAGAATTTGGGTACATCATATCAGGCTTTCATTGAATAATAACATGGCTGCCAAACGATGAGAAAAAGAGAAAAATCGTGATGAGTAGACTTTACAGGTACATTAATGACCCTGGGTGTATTAACTCACATGTTATCAAGCATCTTATCATGAATGAGCAGGCTATGCGTCTTTTGTGAAAGTACAGTATTATACAGGTCAGGTTCCTAATTGCCTCCACACAGTATTATCCAGGTCAGGTTCCTAATTGCCTCCACACAGTATTATCCAGATCAGGTTCCTAATTGCCTCCACACAGTATTATCCAGGTCAGGTTCCTAATTGCCTCCACACAGTATTATACAGGTCAGGTTCCTAATTGCCTCCACACAGTATTATCCAGATCAGGTTCCTAATTGCCTCCACACAGTATTATCCAGGTCAGGTTCCTAATTGCCTCCCCACAGTATTATCCAGGTCAGATTCCTAATTGCCTCCACACAGTATTATACAGGTCAGGTTCCTAATTGCCTATTGCCTCCACACAGTATTATCCAGGTCAGGTTCCTAATTGCCTCCACACAGTATTATCCAGGTCAGGCTCCTAATTGCCTCCACACAGTATTATCCAGATCAGGTTCTTAATTGCCTCCACACAGTATTATCCAGGTCAGGTTCCTAATTACCTCAACACAGTATTATCCAGATCAGGTTCCTAATTGCCTCCACACAGTATTATCCAGATCAGGTTCCTAATTACCTCCACACAGTATTATCCAGATCAGATTCCTAATTGCCTCCACACAGTATTATCCAGATCAGGTTCCTAATTGCCTCCACACAGTATTATCCAGGTCAGGTTCCTAGTTGCCTCCACACTGTGTTATACAGGTCAGATTCCTAATTGTCTCCACACAGTATTATACAGGTCAGATTCCTAATTGCCTCCACTCTCTAATCATTTCTATACACTGTATTAAATTCTTCAACCTTTTCTCTTTTGTTTGCAAAGTATTTATTCAAGCATATTCTCAAACCATTATTCTGTGTACACTGATAGAATTAAACTTTTTTGGAAGTCCTGATATTGGCCAATTCAACCAATGTACGTGTAGTTTTGCCAAAATCACAAATAAAAAATGCTCATAAATTGCACTGAAAGTTGCTCTTTCATATATGATAAGATTGAGGAATTAGGGTATTACACATTCTGGCCCTTGGTTACCTACCCTGTTTTAACTTCATCATGTACATGTACTTTTCAGGTAAAGGCAGACTTGAAGAAGCCAAAGTTAAATACCTGCGGTCGACAGTCAAATTACACAAGCTTCACAATGACTATGTGTTAGGGATCAAAGAGACTCAGCTTCATCAGGAACATTACCTGGACAAAAACCTGCCCACATTTCTGGATTATCATCAGAACACTCAGCACATACTAGTGGAGCAGTGGTATGTAGACATGGTTCAGTTCCTGCTTGGTTTTGTCATTTTTAGCTCACCTGTACAAAGTACAGGCATACGTGTAGCTTATGTCGTACCCTGAGCATCGGCGTTGCCATCCAATAAAAGGGAAAGCATTGTTAAACGAAATATTAGAGGCGGGATCTTACAAAGTACTGAGAGTATTGAGATCAGGTTTAACACACATGTAGAGCACAATAACACGAGGGGGATATTCCACCATTAGTTCTGTGTGAACGTTTTAATACCGTAAAGTACTGAATTCCTGACTTAGTGTATTGTGTATTAGAATCAGAGTTAAACAAAATGTTTGGGGTGGTGTCTGAAAAAGTACTATCGGTATCGAGATAGAGTTCGCACATATGTAGAGGATACTAACAAGAGGAGGATATTCAGTTGTTGATATGGTGTGTGCATATTAAATACCGTAATTTACCAAATTCCTGACTTATTGTATTGTGTATTATACATGTGTGTAAAACACAGTGACACAAGGGGGATGTTCCAGGGCTGACGCTCTGTGAACATATCAAGTAACGTGAGGTTCCAGTCTGGCAGTATGTGGGAAGGTCTCTCACGGGGCCTCTCATCAGGGAGCTTCCTGCTAGCTTCCACTCTGGCAGAAGGTGGGAAGGTCTCTCAGGAGCCTCTCATCAGTGAGCTTCCTGCTGGCTTCCACTCTCGCCGTTCGTGGGAAGGTCTGGCAGCAACTTGGGGATGGTCATTGGTTTCCCTGGGCTCTGCCCGGTTTTCTCCCCATACAATGCTGGCTTCCTTCATAATTATGTGAAATATTCTTGAGAACGGCATAAAATACCAGTCAAAGAAATAAAAAAAAATAAATCAGTGAGGTTCCTGTGAGTTGAAGTCCAGTTGAAGTCTTCTTTTCCTATCGTAGGAAGGTCTGCAAGCAAGCGGCGAATGGTCGTTGGTTTACTGCAGTCTCTGCCCAGTTCCCTCCCATCATAATGCTGGCCACCAATGAGTACTGCATGAAACACTTGTCAGATAAATAAATAAGTAAATATGAAACACAATTTATGATGTTACATGTATCTGGAAATGAAAAATAAATTTTACATTTATTGAACTGCTTTCAGTAAAGACATTCTGCTGGACTACTCCCGCCTTACAAACCTGGGACAGCCTCAGTACCAGGACATTTATAACGCAATCCAAGATGCTGTACAGGGAATTAACCCCGATGAAGAATACAATAAATTCATGCAGGAAAACAGGCAAGTCACTGAATGCTTACAGGAGTTGTCTCCCTTTGCTTTCCAGCAGCTCCATTTGTTTCCCCTTAAAGTGCTGATGCCAGACTGCATTGAAAATGGCATGTATGATAAACTCACTAATAACGGGCCTAGAATTTCGAAATTTCTTGCGGTAATCCAGTAGGATTCCCACGGTCAGAGACCTCGAGAATCCAAAGTTTCCAAAGTTCAAAAAAGCATTATTTACTTGGACAAATGGAACCTGTACCAAAATCATTAATCCACAAACTATTTCCTGCCCGAAAGAGTTACTTAAGTTCATAAGTAAGTTAAATGAAATTTATTTATTGAAACAAAAACAACTAATGTGTTTGTGTGACTGTGTTAAACGTACTGTGACTGTGTTAAACGTAGCGATGTACGTTAAAACTGAATTCATCCTGCTCCTTGTGCAATGCCTTAGAAGAAATAAATAAACACTTCCTCTGTACATGTGGGTTCCTGTAGACAAGGGTGGTGAGTGTTTTTGCTCAATCGATTCCCTGATTCGCGTCGAAATTCTAGGCCTGCTAATAACAAATGTTACTACATATATTCATTCCAAGAATGTAAAAACTATGAATATGAGCTTTTTTTGGTGGCGTATCAGATATTTTTAAGTGTTTTTTGTACTTTGGGCTGACTACAGAGCATGATACAGATTATGTGACACTAGTTGAGGAGTCTACAGGTCTACAGCAAAATGAAGCTTATTCTTTGATGTAAGAGCTAGTAAATCTTGGTAAAGGTCTATATTTATGATCAGGTTTGAAGTATAACCCAAAACAAATACATTGTACGGAAATTGTGTCTAGAAAGAAGGCGATGAAAATGATTTTTTTCTTCTAAATTTATAGCTACCTGTATGTGACCTATCGCAGAGATGTTCATATATTGAGTGGCACAAACTCTTCACCCTTGATTCCATTTTTATTAGTTGATGATTTAACCATTTTGTTGATGCCCAGGTCTGAAGCTATACATGTAGGCAATCTGTTATTGACTTTCATGACACTTTATACGGAATCAGTTAATATCGTTATTGAAGGTCATTAAAAGTTCTTGCCTTTCAATAGTTGGGAGACACTAGGTGTAGATTCAATACCAGGCTTGGACAGAAAAATTGCACATTCCCCTGCTCTCTATGTCTGTTGGGCTTTTGGTGACAGTAAGCAGACGATGATGCCTTTTTGGTTTTGGGGGCCGTCCGACACTTGTTAATGACAACTTCTCTTCCACGAGGATGATGTGTGTATCATCAAGTCACACGTGGGAAAGTTCATCAGCAACTTGCCAGAGGTCAGTGGTTTACCCCGGACTCTGTGCCATGGGTATAACTGATCACTTTCAATAAAAAATTGAAAACTTGTTGAATATGATTTTACACAGTAATCAAATCAGATAACGTAGTTGGTGATTTAACTGTAATTTGTTGTTGTTGTTGTTTTTTGTCTTGTCACAGGTCTGACCCATTAGGGAGCTTGTGGTTTGAGTTTGATGAGGTTGTTGTTTATTGTCTTGTCACAGGTCTGACCCGTTAGGGAGCTTGCGGTTTGAGTTTGATGAGGTTGTTGTTTATTGTCTTGTCACAGGTCTGACCCGTTAGGGAGCTTGCGGTTTGAGTTTGATGAGGTTGTTGTTTATTGTCTTGTCACAGGTCTGACCCATTAGGGAGCTTGCGGTTTGAGTTTGATGAGGTTGTTGTTTATTGTCTTGTCACAGGTCTGACCCGTTAGGGAGCTTGCGGTTTGAGTTTGATGAGGTTGTTGTTTTTTGTCTTGTCACAGGTCTGACCCATTAGGGAGCTTGCGGTTTGAGTTTGATGAGAAGTTGCTGGACGACTATCAGGGCAGTTTACAGGTGGACCAATTAGCCTGTGACGACTTGACCCTGGAAACACTCAAACACAGGTAATTCTGTTAATGCACTCACCTGCATGAGTTATTGGCTAGACGTTTCCAAAATAACCTGCTAGACCTTTCAGCCAGGTGTGTACTAATTCTTCAACCTTTTTAATGACCTCTGCAACCAATATTTAGAAACATTATGTGAGAAACTTTGTGTAGAAAAATAATTTGCACAGTGTTTGGCAGCTTACATCTTTAGTGACACAAACATACCATGTTAATGTCATTTTCATGATAACTGTATGCATAAATTCCACTGAAAAATACTTCAGAGGTTGAAGATTTAACTATGTTTTCGGGTTGCTCATCTGGATTGTTGCACAGAACATTCTCTTGGTTGTTTGAAATAATTGTTTCACTGCATATCCTGCATAGACAAACAGTACATTTATTGTTTCACAGAAATAACAAATACATTGTCTTGGTTGTTCAAAATAACTGTTTCACTAGCATCTAAAATACATTGTTCGGGTTACCTACATTGCATTGGTCCTTTCACAGAAGTGAGAAATACATTCTCTTGGTTGTTCAAAATAACTGTTTCACTAGCATCTAAAATACATTGTTCGGGTTACCTACATTGCATTTGTCGTTTCACAGAAGTGAGAAATACATTCTCTTGGTTGTTCAAAATAATTGTTTCTGGGTTGCATATATACATTGTATATTGATTATTTCACGAAAGTAGAAATACATTTCCTGTGTTGTATAGAAATAATAAATACGTTTCCTCATTTATAAAGTCAAGCTATGCTGTAGGTATCGTTTGAAAGTAACAGATTTACAGACGGAGAAATAGTCCATGGAATTGAAAGTCTGATCACAAACTTTCCCAGTAAAATTTGAAAAACAGACATTTTTTTCTTCACATCTTGTATATTTGCCATTAGACTTTGTTAGATCCTGGGAAGACTATGTATCCACCTGACTTATGCTGCTCTTTAGTATACTTGAGACCTTTAATGGTGACAACAACCTGCTGACATTGCAAATCTTTGGCACATGTATAAAAGTTCATTAGTATCTTGCCATAGTTTGGTGGTTTATTGTTGCCATCCTGGTTTGCTCCACCCATAAAACTGACTGCACGGTGCTCAACGACAATAATAATAATAATATAATAATAATGGCTTTATTTCAAGAGGGTAAGATACAGTGTGCATTCTCAGTCAACACTGGGTCAATCTACCCTGAGGCCCTCAGACACAAACAATTTGAAACATTACATACTGTATGCATTGGAAAACGTGGTAATTTGGATTGTGTAAACCACTTGCAACAAGGTTTTGGAAAAATATGTATACATGTAGAGATACAGTGGCAAATTAAGTCAACACAAAGTAACTTACACAGTGAAATAATAATAAAAGCAAGTGTGAATTTTGCCATCATCACAAATACCAAACATAAATAATTATGTTATCTTTCCTTCCTTGTGTCAAAGCTCAAACATTACCAATTGTATCTCCCTGACAGGAGAGCGATCATGGAGGACAAACTTAACGTTGGGAAGAGTGTTTTGTCGAACACAAAGGCTGAGTTAAGCCAGATGGTTGAGCAGTTAGAAGATGTGAGAAATAAGCTGATACAAGAAGCTGACGAGGTCATTAAGAACGAGTAAGTACCCCTAATTTGGGCATCAAAACAGTGGTCAACCAAAATGGATGTTCTGGCATGTCCGGATCAACAATTTCAAAAGCAGCATTCAACACAAACCATGCCAAAACTAAGAAAGTATATAAAGTACAAAACTATGATGGAGTCATGGAGTCGCAATGAACACCAGTTTCAAGTGCCAGTACAAAATGGGCAAAGGGCCTCCATGGTCAAGTGCCAGTACAAACCAGGCAAGGGGCCTCCATGGTCAAGTGCCAGTACAAACCAGACAAGGGGCCTCCGTGGTCAAGTGCCAGCACAAACCAGGCAAGGGGCCTCCATGGTCAAGTGCCAGTACAAACCAGGCAAAGGGCCTACATGGTCAAGTGCCAGTACAAACCAGGCAAAGGGCCTCCGTGGTCAAGTGCCAGTACAAACCAGGCAAAGGGCCTCCGTGGTCAAGTGCCAGCACAAACCAGGCAAGGGGCCTCCATGGTCAAGTGTCAGTACAAACCAGGCAAAGGGCCTACATGGTCAAGTGCCAGTACAAACCAGGCAATGGGCCTCCATGGTCAAGTGCCAGTACAAACCAGGCAAAGGGCCTCCGTGGTCAAGTGCCAGTACAAACCAGGCAAGGGGCCTCTGTCGTCAAGTGCCCGTACAAACCAGGCAAGGGGCCTCCGTGGTCAAGTGCCAGTACAAACCAGACAAGGGGCCCTCCGTGGTCAAGTGCCAGTACAAACCAGGCAAGGGGCCTCCGTGGTCAAGTGCCAGTACAAACCAGGCAAGGGGCCTACATGGTCAAGTGCCGGTACAAACCAGACAAGGGGCCTCCGTGGTCAAGTGCCAGTACAAACCAGGCAAGGAGCCTCCTTGGTCAAGTGCCAGTACAAACCAGGCAAGGGGCCTCCGTGGTCAAGTGTCAGTACAAACCAGGCAAAGGGCCTCCGTGGTCAAGTGCCAGTACAAACCAGGCAAGGGGCCTCCATGGTCAAGTGCCAGTACAAAATGGGCAAGGGACCTCCGTGGTCAAGTGTCAGTACAAACCAGGCAAGGAGACTCTGTGGCTTAGTTGGTTAGCACTGTATACTTACTTGCTTCTAGACCTGAAGAAATAGCTCCTCCCAGGCTGTATGCCATTGATCCAATCGTTTAGCCATATGTGGGAAGGTCTGACACCAACCTGCTCTGCCATGTGTCGTCCCACCGTTATGCTGGTTGTCATCGTATAAGTGAAATATTCTTGAGTACGGCATGAAACACCAGTCAAATAAATAAGTAAATAAATAAATTGATCCAGTCAAGTTCTTTGTTTTGTTTTCTGGGGGAAGTGAAGTCTGCTCATTCAATTGCTTATGAAATCAGGGCTCTGATTGGTGCACAGATTTAACCTTTCCAACCAAAGATTTGCCATTAGATGAGGTGATAGGTTAGGAGTTAAAGAGGCTGTATGGGAGATTTTTGGCAAAAAAGTGATCAAACAAAAACGATTGAATGTGTACTCTTGTTTATTGAGATAGCCCAAATAATTACCTTCACAAAATGTCAGCCTTGTTTGTTCATTACGTACCATGTTTCCTCACCTGAATAATAAACACAGTCAGTAATTGCCTTGTTGTCATAGGAATGTCTGCTAGCAGCCAACAGTCTGCGGATGGTCAAGGGTTTTCTGGACTCTGCCAAGTTCCCTCCCACCATAATGTTGGCTGCTGTCAAATAAATGAAATATTCTTGAGCACGGCTTAAAGCACCAATCAAATAAATAAGTAAACCGTTGTGAAGTGTAAGTCATGCGATGTTGTTGTTGTTTTAGTTACTACGTCAAACGTCGTGCAATGGAAATCTTAAGAGGAAGTTCACAGATGACGAATGTGACGTTGCCAAGCAACAGGCCTTGTTTGATACGTTGGACCGCCCCCTGAAGGAGCTAGGAGACAAGGCCCCGCCCCCTGGCTTGGAGCTTCCTGACATGAATGGCTTGGAGGGAATCGCAGGTGAGTATTAAGTTAACCTAAGTAGTGCTGAAAGGAAAAAATGGCAGTTCCCTCTCTGGCTTTTCAGAAAAGTAAAAATGTAGATATGTTGTTTAATAGATGGACTAACAATGTAAGAAATGAGAAACTGTGTATTCATGTTACAAGTACATGTGTATCGGCATATCCAGAATGAAGCAGACCAGATGTCCCCCCCCAAAAAAAGAAAAAAAAATGATGACTTATTTATAACAAGTCAGCAACTTATGCAAAATTGCAGCTATATCATTGTGAAAGAGAGCGAAGAAACACAAACATTTGTTTCCTCACCAGGAACATATGACATAACGGTGATGCTGTGCAAAGAAATGTGTGATTTTTTTTACATTATCTTTGCTCTTTGCGACAGTTGTGGCCGAGTGGTTAGCATGCTTGATTTTCTATCACGGAAGACAATCCCATTTAATAAATTAAATATTCCTGTCTGTTCAAGCGCTAACAAGCAGCCTGATCGCAGTCATACCTCAGTGATCATTAAAAAAATTTTGCCCATGCTGGCCAAGCTAGTATAAAACATAAGGTGGTGTATTCCTACAGTAAGGCAGACTTTCTTCACAGAATGAAGGTGAAACATTAAATCTTCCCCTCTGCATGAACTGCTTCATAGATTCGTACTATTTTCCCAGTGGTATTTTTGTTCATGCCCCAGTGAATCGTACAAAACAGTCAGTTTTTAAATCATCTTTCATATAACATACTTTATTTCACCTCAGGTGTAGCTTTTTTTTTTTTTCAAGTGACACATTTTGCTTGATTCTGTTTGATCTTACCAGATTACAGGGCTTTGAAAAGGTGGATCAAAGGTTTATCAGTGTGTTGACATCTAGTGAGACATTTTAAGGCCTTTAAAGGTCGTGTGTGTTTTTCTGATTTTATTTATTTATTTGATTGGTGTTTTACGCCGTACTCAAGAATATTTCACTTATACGACAGCGGCCAGCATTATGGTGGGTGGAAACCGGGCAGAGGCGGGGGGAAACCCATGAACATCCGCAGGTTGCTGGCAGACCTTCGGCCAGAGAGGAAGCCAGCATGAGCTGGACTTGAACTCACAGCGACCGTATTGGTGAGAGGCTCTTGGGTCATTGCGCTGCGCTAGCGTGCTAACCAACTGAGCCATAGAGGCCCCTGTGTTTTTCTGAAGGTGCATTTCTGACATATACACATATATACATTTATGTATAGGAACCGTTCCCATAAATCGTTTGCATTCGTATGTTTTTTTTTTTCTGAACCCTATCTACACCCTTTATTTGCCCATTCGGTTTAAATGATTAAACAAATCAAACAAATCCTCGTATCTGTCAGCCACTGCGTAGTGATAATTTTTAACATTGTTGTCCATACAGGCAGTTGGTAAAGATGCATTGTGCGCAAATCTACACTAAGAACAAACCTGAAGAAACAACAGTGGCTTCGATCATCAATCCTTTCTGAAGAAAGCTCCATTTTCACACATATATGTTCACGATATCCCCACATCTATATCCGCACATATTTTGTCAGACATATATTCCCAGAAACTCATGCAGGCCTAGGCTACACCATACAAGTACATGTATGCTGAATCCTACCAGGTCCTGCAGGAGCACAGAGTAGTTTCACACTGGCCCATGTGCAGGAGCACAGAGTAGTTTCACACTAGCCCATGTGCAGGAGCGCAGAGTAGTTTCACACTAGCCCATGTGCAGGAGCACAGAGT